>NW_024539147.1:0-9354 GCF_016647635.1 Suillus subaureus | reverse complement strand
GCAAGATATGGTAATTCTAATCACATGACTCATTTGGACACTTTTTTGACTTTATATCCAAATCACAAAATCCAACCATTCACAGATATTATTCTTAATAGAAGTGGTGCAATAATCAATATTTGGTCTTATTTTAATATTATTTATATATATGAACCCACATAACATCATGAACTTTAACATAATCATCATACAGCCCATCTCCTCTGCTCCAAAGGATAATATCCTTATTCTCTGCTCCTCTAGTTTGTCTATGAGGCAAATTGCTTCCAAAACTGGTCCCAGCAAGTCTACTATTGCTATAGTCATGAACCAGAACATGCTAGAGGAGGAAAATCATAAAATGGGATGGTCTTTCAAGCTTACTCTACAGCATAAAAGAGCTATTGTTCATTAAAGTCTATCTGGCAAGGCTTCAAATGTTGTCCATGCCACCAAGTTCATTGATTCCATTATTCCCACTCCCATTCCCACTCAAACAGTCAGAAACACCCTTAATGCAGCCAATCTTATCGCTGTAACCAAGAAATGCTGCTTCTTTCAGCAGCCTATAGGGGCCTTTGCTTCAAAGCACTAACATTGGACTGTGGAAGACTGGAAGAAGGTAGTTTGGTTATATGAGATAAAAATCAATAGAATGGGGTCAGATGGCCTGGAATATATGCCAAAAAAGGTAGGGGAACCATTAGGGCAAAGAGAAATCAAGAATATACTAAAGTTTGGAAAATGAAGTATAATGGTAGGGGTTGTAGGAGATGGAATGGTATGGGGATTCTTTGTGAGGTGGAAGGAGGGATAAATGTAGAGCAGTAAAATCTTCATTCTAGAGGAGTGTCTACTCAGAAGCATGCAGAAGTCAGGAATTGATGAAGAAGACATTATCTTCCCAACTGGATAATGACTCCAAGCCTATCTCAAAGCTAGCTACAAATGACTCAAAGCTCATGAGATCAATGTTCTATCATTGCCAGCATAACTATAGCAATAGTAGACTTGCTGGGACCAGTTTGGAAGCAATTTGCCTCATAGACAAACTAGAGGAGCAGAGAATAAGGATATTATCCTTTGGAGCAGAGAAGATGGGCTGTATGATGATTATGTTAAAGTTCATGATGTTATGTGGGTTCATATATATAAATAATATTAAAATAAGACCAAATATTGATTATTGCACCACTTCTATTAAGAATAATATCTGTGAATGGTTGGATTTTGTGATTTGGATATCAAGTCAAAAAGTGTCCAAATGAGTCATGTGATTAGAATTACCATATCTTGCCCATATATGGTCTAGTTCCCACGATATATATCTCAGATTATAGCTATGATGTCAAGCCTTTAGACTTGTCCCTATGCCTTTATATTGTACTCAGGTGCTGGCTTGCTATTATCCAATTACTTGAAATGCATCAACATTCAGACACTTTTTGAGCCACTGTATAGTCGCTATTACAATGGTTTTTTTGCTCAATATGTTGTCAAGCTTGCTCTCGAGATGAAGAGTATAGTCAACAATGCCCATTGTACAGTAACAAATGGTGATCAATGATATCTGTAGTGTGTTAGCCATAGTGTGACATAGATATAAGGTACTTACTGTTTTGGGTCCTGCTTACCACCTCAGTCAATTGGAAGACAGGTCTTCAATGCTGCAAAGGGGGTGTCAATTGTCTCTAGAATGCTCAAAGCCTTTCTCCCCTGCTTCGGTACAAATGAACTGTGGGGTGTGAGTTTGCCTGATACTCCCCTTAAAGATCAATGTTTCTAGGCTTCCCATGACTTGCCAGGACTCCAGGAATATTCATTCTGGGGGCTATTGATCCCTCTGAATACAATGTTGAGCTGGATTCCTGGTAAAAATTGTGTTCTTGAGATATGCAAGGTCCCCCTTTCTCCTCCTACCTTTTTGGCTTCAGACTGATACTATAAATGACTGTCCTAAAGTTGTCCAAGTGCAGGAATGGATTGGTGATGGTTCCAGACCTTTGGCAAGCCCTGTTATCTTTATCCTTGACTATTAGATTGTTATTGTATGTGATTGTATTGTATAGTATTGTCTTGCATTGTTATAGTATGGTATTATATGGTATTGTATTGTAAGGTGGTCTATTATGTCTGCTATTCTTGACTTGACTTGGTTGTCATAGTATATGGTCTGGTGTTGCTTATCCTTATCCTTGTCTTTGCTATTTTTTGCTATTGTATTGCTTATCCTCATCCTTGTCTGGGTTGATGTGTGAGTGAAGGTCAAAACTGTTGTTGTGCATGGTATAGAGTTCATACCATGACATATATAAGAAGAAGTATAGAAGGAAATGATTAGGAGAGTGTATGAGGATATATTTCTCACTCATGAGCTTAGTCATCTATTTCCCTTTATTTATTTACTTGTATTTATAGTTTCAGCCACTTGATTACATCAGTGAACCACTCAGATATGTTTGTAAGCATGTCATGTGACTGGTAATATTCTGATTTGTAAGGATTTTTCCATGACTCATCATGATTTGTCATGCTTTGTAATATTTTACTCATGTACCTTAGTAAGCAGCTGATTCAGCACACCAAAAGACTTGGTTTGTAAGCATATTCTTACCAATCCAGTGATGAGTCATTGCTTAGTAAGGATGGTTTCTAAAATGTATATAAGGACTCCATTCTCACATAATCAATAAGCTTTTCCCTCTTCTTTCTTGTGTGAAACCATGAGATTCATAAGATTTGAAGTGCAGGAGTTTTCCCTCTTTCTGTCTCAATAGTGTGAGATTACAAAGAAAGTGAAGGCCTCAAGATTGCCTTTGAAAACTATAGTATTTCTAGTCTAGATTGGTTGTATACTATCTTACAGGGATTGCCTATACAACAGTCTATCGTATTCAATTCAGCAGAGGTCCATATTACCTACTAGGTTTAAGTTAACCTGATAAAATATATACTTCCCTTTACTATCAAGAAGTGATCTAGCAAAGAAGTAATTTATTACCCTTTGGCCACCCATGAACAACATGTTATCAACTGAGAAGTAGAAAGTCTGTTGACCATTGTCTTCTTACTTGAGGTGTCTTATATAAAAGTGGTCAAAAGGCAATGACACCACAATTACACTTTTGATAAGACTGAATGCTGCCAACAACCTCAAGTTCGCAGTCTACTAACTTTTCTTCTTTCGTGGTAGATAACGCAGCATTTATGGGAGGTTACCTGCTATACAGCCTGGTGGTTTTATTCTACCTGGTTGTAAATAGGGGTTCTACAATACAAGCCTAGCTTTATCTGGCAAGACAGATAATGTAGAGTATGTAGATAGAACTTTATCTAGTCTTGTGTTTGACTAGACAAATAGAATAGATTCTGTAGGTAAGTCTCTTTAGTCCTATGTTTGACTAGATAGAGAATAGAGTTTGTGGGTGAGTCTCGCTAGTCCTATACTTGACTAGACAGAAAATAAAGAATAGGTGCGTACTATGCACAAAACTAGGTAGCAAATAATGCTAATGATATTCCCCTGCCTTGATATACTAAAGGACTTATAAAAGGGAACTTGGTAGAAGCTGATTGGATTTCCCTGCCTAAATACAAAGGGTTTAATCCAAGGAAGATGATATGATACAAGAGCAGATGATCCAACAAAGGAATCTGCAGGCACAGATAATATGGCTTGACTTGGTACTTCTAGTCCTCTGAAACTATATGTCAGATGCACACTAGACAGCACAGGTACAGTCAAGAAAAGAATAAGTGATCTCAGAGCAAGTAAACCAAATGTACTTGGTCTGCACTTCCTGGCTAACACAAAGAGTGTCAATGTCAGAGAAAGTGGAAGAAGTGGAGTGTTCTTTTAAATAATAAAAGAAGTTCTTATTCTTATGGGTGGAGAAGTGCTCTCCTTAAATACATGAGATGGGAGAAACTGTATAGTACCAAGAAATAAGGTTGGAAGAGAAATGACATCAGAGTTGCATCATAAATAACCTCATTGTGGAGCAAAGTGGAGCAAAAGTGGAGCCAAGTGGAGCAGAACATTCTAGCATCCAATGACATCACTATGACATCATAGATGGCTTCATAGTATCCAACAGAATATTCCAGAAATTTCTGTGGAGCTATATGACATCATCATGACATCATACCCTGCAGGTACATTTTGTGGAGTCTCTGGGAGGTCAAAGAATCAAGTAGGTAAAGAAATGAAAGAAAAATATGAAGAAAATAAAGTAGAATAAATCATAAGACAGAACAAATCAAAACACTGGCTTTTTAGATAGGGTTTTGGTAGGCTTTTATCTTTTCTCCTTGGTTATTTCTAGTCAAAGTAAATAAGCCAAATGATAGGCAATAACCTAAGCTTTTGTATGACTATCAACTTTGACCAGGACAATATATGATTTCTTCATCATATTTGACTTTTCTTCAACACACCATATTTTTGCATGATTGGAGCATGCAAAGTGAAATATTGCACTTGAGTCTGTACTCAAAGTACATTTTGTGTAGTCTGAGGACTAAGCTAACAGACTATGGAAATGTGGGATGATATGTCATATACATGTTCTGCATGATTCCCAAATCATGCAGGACACTGTGAACTTGAGGAGCTGGCACCTTAGTCTTATTGAAGTACAATTGTGATAGTCATTGTATTTCACCTCAACTTATATAAGACCCTCAAGTAAGAAGACATCATATTTCAACTTTGCTTGATGTTGCTTGATTTTAGGTGCAGGGTGAGGTGAAAACCTCATTCAGACTTAGGTTGACTTTGCTTGATTTTTGTGCTATTGTGTTGTTTGATTGTGGTTGATCTGATGTGTAGGGTGAGGTAAAAACCTTGTTCAGACTGTGCTTGACTTTGCTTGATTTTGCTTGATCTGACATGTAGGTGAAGGTGAAACCCTTGTTTAGACTGGGCTTGACTTTGCTTCATTTTTGCTATTGTGTTGCTGCTGTGTTGCTTGATCTGATGGGTGAAAACATTGTCCACACTTTGGTTCATTTTGTGTGATTTTTGCTATTTTTTGCTATTGTCTGGCTTGATCTGATGCATAGGCTTAGGTCAAAACCTTGTTCAGACTTGGGTTCATTTTGTGTGATTTTTGATATTTGATGGTCTTGGTGTTGCTTGATTGTGCTTAATTTTATGCTGTTGTATTGCTTGTCTTGGTATCATAAACTCTTGTTATTGTATTGCTTGATTTGCTATAGTATTTTTATCCGAGACAACAAGAAAGCTATTGGGCAGGTGGTGAGTTTCTAAGCTTTAATGGGCATGGGGGTGGGGGAAATCTGACAGATGATTGCCTTGCTTATCCTTATCCTTGACTCTTGTATTTGTAATTATTGTATGATATGGTATTGTAGTCTGTTGCATTGTTATTGTAAGTTATTGTATTGTAGTCTATCACATTTCTTATCCTTGTCTTGAACCCAGGACACTTTGAATGTCTCATCATATTTGGATGTGATGTGGATATGAAATGAGCATGTGCTGGATTTGACACAGGAATACTTTGTATCATTGTTTTCCAGCACCCATTGGCAGTGTCTTCTTGACTCTGACATCATTATAGCATGAAAGGTGAAGCTATAGAAACAAGTGCACATTGGATGTGCAAGTAAATAGACTCAATGCCACCCCTGCATTGGGATGGATCTATGCATAAAAAAGGTCAGTCAAGTACAAAGTAGAGATAAACACCCGCATTTCTGCTAGCCCTTTAGTAATGGAGTCAATCTCCTTCAAAGATCTAAGAATAGTGGAGAAGGTGTCAATGGGACCAGGAACAGACTGTATGTTGTTAGTTGCTGAAGCAGGAGTGTGCACAATTTCCAAGTCTGGGTCATTTTTCATGCCTGTTACACCTTTTGTGGCATTGGCAATTCTTTCATTCACAAACTCCTTGTCCAGTTGTTCAGACTGATGATGGAACTCAGGATATTATCAAGCCAGGGAAAGAGAACTAAGGATGTTCTGGGCAATGATTGCACAGACACAGACTATTGGTGACCTCAGAGAGGCCATCAAAGACAAGAAGAAGCAACAATTTGACCATGTTTATGCTGACCATCTTGAACTGTGGCAGGTGAGTGATCTGATGCTTATGATTGGATGCTGATGTTCTGATCATTTGAAAGGTCAAGATCAATTTGAATGACCTACACTTACTCAACACAATTGTGGATGAAAGCATGGAGTTGAAGCTGTTAATGGAACTGTCCAAAGTGTTCATGGATGGAGTAGAGCATGGATGTATTCATGTCATGGTATGACATCCTGCCATTGCATGAGGCAGAAGTATGGAAGACCCAACCAATCATATGGTGGAGCTCAACAAAGGTGAGGCTACACCACCCAGTTTTTGACTCACCACTCAAAATGTATTACCCATGAAGAGTTCAAGAATGCTCTTCACTTAAGCTATCCCCCCACATCAGTAGCTGCTAAATCCAAAGAATATTGCAATATACAGGGCAGGCTCACTAAGATATATGATGGTCAATATGCCCACAAAAAACCAGCTGATACGACTGCACCACCAATACAGTTGTTCAACCCAGCATTCACTTACTTGTCCAGCAAAGCATTCAATCCTGAATATGTTGTACCTGATGAGACACTGCATGACATTTTGAAGCTCATGACTAATTTTTTGGCTATCCATGCCAGTGAGAATAAATGCCAACTGTCATATCTCGTATGCCAGACCTAGATCCCACAATATTCCCATGCCTTCTGGACCTACATCTGGAGCCCATCTCCAACTCATCCCCAGATCCTCTTCTGCTGCATGCTCCACACCTCAGCAGAATTAGCTCCACTATGGATTTACCCCTGTGCTCTGGACCTCCAAATCTTCACTACTAGCCTGACTTTACCTCCTCTCAGATTCTGGACTACATCCACCACCTCACATATTTCCATCCTGTTTCCACCTTGCCTTCCAGATCCCCAGATCTCCGGATATTAACTGTTACTATCTCTGGATCTATTCCCACCCTCCGTCCGAGATCCTGTGCCTATCCCCATTTAGGCATCTCCACCTTTCCGGTTCTCAGTTATCTCTGTTTCCATCTTGCTGATTGATCCTTGTACTAGTTTCATCTCTGAGTTCATTTACTTATGTTCTGTCTCACTTACTAATGTATTTCTGCATGCTCATGCATAGCCTTATTCCTTGGCTTACTGATCCTCTCAGATAGCCTCTAGTATATAACCTGTTAAGGTCATACTCAAGGCTAAACAGATCCAAAGGGCTTCAGCCTTAGCTCGTGCACTGTGCCCCTTACTCGAGTATTGCCCCTTATTTCAGGAAGACAAGACTAACATGTCCAGAGGGTTGGATGAGTAGCATAGCAGATCCAGATGACTTCCAGATGCAGGATAAGTATTGTAAGGCTAATCTGGATGAGTCCAGACTAGAAACTAATGGTAGTGGACTGTCATAGATAGAGGCAGATATGGATAGACTATAGGAATAAATCCTAAGTCTCAGGGGGTGACGAGAGTAGAGATACTCAGGTCCGGAGGACAGGAATGAGCAGAACTAAGTTGATATTTGAACTAAGATGTTACAGAGATTTACAGGAGGTTATATACTGTAGGTATCTAATGGAATGATCAATCAGCAGGGTCTGAGGCTATGTATGAAGCATATGGATAGTCTATTGGTAAGTAGAAACAGATCACAAATAATGAAATGGAAATGAAGCATAGGTAATGGATCGGTGAGCAGGACAGATATACAGATAACCAAAATACCGGAGTTAGGGGATTACCAAAAGGAGACAAGCACTGGTTGTGGATTTGGATGAATTGTGGACCAGACCGATGTAGAGACCCCATCCTCTACAGCTGTATAATAGGCATATTTTCGCGTTTTGGCCTTTGCACTGAAGCCCCCAATAAGTGCAATACATGTGCAGTATTTGCGACGATGTGTGCTTTCACACGCTTCGAATGCGCTACGAGCACACTTTCACGTCCTTGTTGCCAACCATCTGCATGTCCTGTCCTCGTCCTCCAAGGTCCATTGGTGCATGATTCTATCTATTTTTACTTCAAACACATATCACAGAGTTACATATGGTATGCAATTACACATTGCCTCACTATTTTTTACTGCAGTTACATCACTTACGATATTTACCACTACCTATTCGCTTCTGAAGCCTGGGAATGTGCTTACAGGCATTACATGTCTCTGAGTAAATTTGAGTTATGGGGTTCCCTTCCACTAGTATCCTGGATAGCAGCAGAGAGTAGAATTGACTACCACCTTTGTCAATTTTCACACTTGAACTGGAAAAGGGATCAATTAGTCTCCATCATCTCCCACCAATCCAAGAAAAAGATCAGTACCGCTCGCCTTGAGGTCTAGAGCCTAGCCACGAAGCGCGCATCTTCACATACCTATCGCAAATCCAGCGCACTTTGGCGCCTATCATCGCAATTCCATACTCTCGCACTCCACCAGGCCCTCTGTCGAGAGCTAGTTCTTGGCATTTCCCCTCAATTCTTTAGAGGAATCCTTCTCAGTGGCAATCCCCTTGGGTCGAGTTTGACTTGCATCCAGGAGAGCTCTGAAGAGTTCTTATCTTTAGTTTCCCCCCCCCCCCCCCATCCAATTCCTCGCCTTCACGGATGAGTGGACAGATTGGATGACGAGATGTGGGGGGGGATAAGATGTGGATCGGATCTGGAGATGAGATAAGGATCGGATCTGAGATCCAGATATGCAGATATGACATAACCCCTGTACAACTCCAGTAGAGTCCTCAGTCTGAATATCAACTTAGACTTGCCCAACCTTCTTCTGGACTTCAAGCCCATCTGAGTCTCGTCCTTTTCCATAAGGCCTAGGGATGGATTCCTTAGGCCAGAAATCCAGACATTCATATTTGTCCCCTATGTCTCTGTCCCAAGTCTAGGGATTGCTTTCCTAGGCTGGAGTCTTGCCTTTCTGGCACTTACCTTCTCTCTGGACTTTGGTTCACTTCCTGTCTCTCCAACTCTACCTAAGGATAGTCTACCTCTGTTTGCTTCTACATCAGACAAAGTCTGATGTAGCCCTATTCCTTCTGGACCTCCTGTCTTCCATACCTCCATACCTCCTGTTTTCAGTACCTCCAGATGTCCTGTCCTTCATACCTCCGAAGTCCTTTGGACTTCATTGGACTATCATCAGATTTCATCTGACATGAAGGGCTCATACTTGGGTAAGGGGCACAGTGTATGAGCTGAGGCCAAGCCCCTCTGAGTCAGTCTCTCCCTCCCTTGAACACAGTTCTTAATACTAACATAATACTACTTCTCTGTTGGAGAAGGTGATCCACCATAACCATATTCTGATGCACCTC
>NW_024539146.1:0-9369 GCF_016647635.1 Suillus subaureus | reverse complement strand
CCGCTGTGCTTACTGCGCTGGAAGCACAGTCCACCCCAAAAAGTGTGTCTTTGTGCAAGTTTATGTTCTGTACACTGACCTTCTCTTGAAGTCTAATAAAACTTTTGAACGTTTACTTCACGTATGTGTCACGTACATTTTGAGCGATCTATTAATTCTTATGAAACGTTGCAGTCCGATGCAACCCGTCGCGCTGCTGCAGTGCGTCGTAATCCGGGGACGTCGCCTGCCATATCCTTTACCCCCAGGCAGCAAAGACCCCTACCTACTACAGACCAGCAGCAACCAATTTACCTTCGCCTTCGCAAACTTTTTCATCTCTCTTCTCGCACAAATGCAGTTCCCCCTGTTCGGAACAATCAACCTCGTGGTCCCCTAGATGTAGGTCGTTTATGTCAGTTCTTTCATAGCTAACTCAACAATGGTACCACAGTTCCCTGCTACGTTACCCCTACCACCCAATCCATCTCTTTCTCGGCAGGCCGCAACTCAGTTTGACGACGTTAGTCTTCAATTTTAGTCAACCCACAATGTACAATTGACTCGGTGTATTTCCAGTTCGAAATAAGTTCTCCACCTTACTCCTCGAACGGAGTCACACAATTTATATATCAGCGCCTTCCTTTTCTCGTACCCAGACATAGCCGTGGGCCACCGGTCGTTGAAGTCGCAGCCGGGCGGAAAGTCACTGTAATGTAGACCTTCTCACACCTCATTCCCTTTTTGCTCATTAGTGCCTTACAGCGTCTTGCTGCTGCCAAATTTCCCGAATACAGGAAAGTTGATGATACACGACATCCTTCTAGCCAGCAGCCTGGTGTGCCGCAGGAAGTTGAATCGTCTGACATTGATTCGCTCCCAGACGTGCACTGGTTGAAGGCGTTTCTTTGCTATTATTCATGCTTGTCTCAGGGCAGACTGAGGATGCCACCACGATGGCGCCTGGAGCGTGTTGACATACCCCGCCAGGATGGCGCGACAAGTAGTAGCCGTGGTGGCAGTTAGCTTAATGTGCGCCCATACAATACCCTTGGATGCTTTCAATCTTCTATTCCGGTACGGCCACTGCCGACCACTCTTCATCGCCGTATCGCACACGAACTGGCCCCATGTCCTCTCCGACACTCGTGATAGTCTCTGAGAGGTCCGATACATTCAATACAATTGTCAACTGGTATTAGTGTGTAATGCACCAAGGTGTTTATAGTATCTTCTTTGAAAGCCTGAAGTATACAGTACATAATGTATACTTTGGTAGTTTGAATAGTATAGAAATCACGGGGGTGTGGCAAAGGTGGCAAAATGCAAATTTACTCACTTCTCGATGGCAGTCAAGTTGTTTGTAATTGTGTGGTAAAAGCTTCTAGATCAAACAAAAACAAATAAGTCCTTGTTTCAACTTGAAGGCAGACAAGTCCTGGCCTTCAAGTTACCCTGACTTACAAGGTTTCACAATGCCCGGAGAACCATCGCGGTCGACTCTAATAGATGTGTAGGTTTCTGTCCTTTGGTTCGCCATGTCACTTTTTTTCTCTGACTGTTGTTCTGTGCAGAACGAACCAGCAACTACATTCCTTCCTCTCTGGCAGACTCGAGGGCTCGTCCCCGGACCAACTGTGCGACACCATATCTACGCGTTCTTCGCAACTTCGTAATTTTGCCAATCCGTACGGAAAGCCGACGCCGGCGTCACGAAAAGCAGTCGAGGCCGGCTCAGTCACGCTCGCGGATGGTGTTTTGTTGCAAGTAGATGAAGTCGAGAGGGAGTTCACGCTTGCAATTAGTGCTCGGTTTGGGATTGATGAAATTCAGTCGTTTATTCTCCTTCGATCGTTCCTATACAATGAAGGTCTCTCAAGCAATGGAGGTTCGACCGATAAAGGTGTTGTGGACGAGCTCATCACAGCGATCACGCCATTCTACTACTCCGAACGCCTCTTCGTATTGCGCGCTCTCATTCCACTGTTTCGTGCCCACGAGAACACTGGCGACTCAATACATGCCGTTGCCACGAAATGTCTTCCCAAAATCCTACAAGACGGTCATCAATTCGCACTCGACCTCATAACAGAATACCTTCACAAAACTGAAATGGACATCCCGGATGTTCTGCATGCCGACGCGCGCATTGCCTCTCGTTGGGCTAAACAGAACATGAAGGAGCAACTTGTGATGCTGGAGGTCCTCTTTTGGACAGTCTGGGGGTATGTTCCTTGTGATGGACCTTTGGTTGTTCGAATATTTGAAGCTGCTTACAACACGAACCTTGGATCCTCGCAGAAAAACTCGACGCTCTTGCTAGATGATGAAGGAAATCAGCTTGCAGCACGACTGTGCAGCATTGTGGATACTCGTCACTGTAGAGGTGCTTGAGTTGGAGAGAGTGGCGGAGGATGGAGGAATAGAGATATCGGCAACTCCTTCCGACAAAACGTTCTATCCCTCTTCACCAGAGTCGCTCAGACGGATTCATGAGATCGTGACATCCAACTTGTCTAGCCAGCACGCATGCACACACCTAGCATGGGCCTTCGTTCTGTCTCGGTTGACCTTCAAAGCTGGTCCGTTGAAAGAAATTCCAGAATCGTATCGCGGGTTCTTGGACTCCCTGCATCCACATCACAATCGCTCTAAGGAAAGGGAGCCGTCGCATGTACTTATGGCACGGGCAGCTTTCAGTCCAGAAGCAGCCCTTTTCAAGCTCTTGTTGACTCTCCTTACAACCTCTCCGTTATTTGTTACCTCTGTTGCTTGGAAGACAGGGTCGACTGTAACAGACCCAAATGCTATTGCTTTCCGCTCTGTGCTCAAAGGTGACAACATTCTTTCGCGTGTGACAGCACACTGAAGATCGTTCTTCCTTAGGCTTTGTCATTGCAATGGTTGAACTGGTTCCTGTTGAACTCATCCCCGATTTTGACTCTTTGGTTGAAGTATGGATTGCGCTGTTTGGGCGCAGCGAGCCTCAATCTATAGCAGGGATATGCCGACAATTCTGGCAGTCGGATTGGCGGCAGGGCCTTGCACGTCGCGCCATATTTGATGTTGCACGAACACGCTTCCCAATTCACTTCCGGCCGCTTGTCCGCCTGCTTCGAGCAATGACTGCGTCTGGATTCATTGATACTGATCCACTATCCACTGCGGCATCGTCCAACCAACCTCCTGCTGACGAAAGTGACGATGGTGACCGTGAGATTTGTAGTCGGCATGTATTTTACTACATGGATAAGTTGCCTACCTTCTCGCTGGTCATCCCGCTGGCATCTTGCACTGGCCCTAATGCTGTCTATGAGAAAGCACAAGCCGCCGGTCCATCCCTTGCGTACACAAACCTACGTGCTATTCGCCTTCCTGGGAGCTCGGTGATGCCTGCGCGCTCGAAGGGTCGGCTGTTGAGTGGGGACGGTGGGGATCACATTGCAGTGTGTTGGCAACATGAGCATAGCGGATGGAAGGTAGTTTTGGACGTGCTCACTGAGTACGTGACTCGGCGGAGGATGTATACGGGCACCGCGGACCTATACCAGGACGTTGCGTTCGGCCGTACAGGCCCTGGATCTGTTCCTTTGACGTTAAGGCTTGAAGACGTCGGGATGGAGATTGATGAGGGGGGCGATGAAGCACTCGCGACCGATGCTCTTGACCTCATTCGCAGCGTCATCCAAGACAACGAGGCGCTGGCGGAAGAGTTATTGGAGTCTCTCGAGAGCAGCGGTGATCCTAACAACTCTTCGGACAATCAGCCGCCTGATCTCGTCCATCTCACGACGATGATCCTGGAAGAAGCACTCAGTCGCTCACAAGCTCGAAGTTTTTCACGAACTCAGCTGATTACATCTGCGATGAGCGTTCTATCAGCACTGTTGTCCCTGCCAAAATACTCTCTGCGCGTATGGCTCTATATCCGTTCAACCAGCGCGCTGTTTGGCCCTAGTCGGACGTCAGGTTTCGCGGCAGTTGCTCTTGCAGCAGAGCGGATCTCTGGTCACTATACAATGACTCTCGCATTGCTCAATCTTGTCCAACAACTCCTCCATGAAGCATTTGCATCCGTTCTCACAATCCCACCTGACAATCAACGCCTTAAACAGGTGAAAGAGGAAGTTCTCCTCCGAGCAGCCGTGTTCGTCCATGGGGAGATATGGGTAGAGCACCTGAGTTGGAAGTATGCCCAGCTCGGCGACAGGTTTGAGATTGGACGACGAGTGTCTTCGTTTTATGGCTATGTTCTCAAGCAATCTCCTCCTGCTTTGAGCGATCGTCCCTTTCCTGCCCTGAGCCAAGCTGTCGCCGACGCCCTCCTTCATAAGGCTACAACGTCAACTATCAACCCACTTGTATCATCGATAGCAGTTGCCCCCCATATCCTCGGCACCCTCTACGCTTCGCGACGCTATGGCGATGCCAGACGTCTGATCTACCTCCTGGAGTCACACCTCAGTCTCACTAGGCTAATCCTCAGTTATAAGCAGTCCATTCCCAATTCCTCGAAACCGTGTCTTCTCGAGCAAGCTCTGTGCGCGCGGGTAGCGGGAGGCGCTGGGTTCACGGATTCTACGAGATCCAGAATAGACCCCGTCGATGTCCTGGCCAATTATGTCAAAGGGCGGGATATTGGGACAGCTGTTCCGCTGGAGTCGATCAGAGTTCTCTATGCTCTGTGTGCATCCTTGTCTGTGACTCAGCCCTCGCCTGCGACAATCATTGGTCATCTCTCAAATCCAGAAGCCACTGTCGCATCATTCGTGCGAATCGTACAACACCCGTACGAAGATCTCGCCCTGCGCAACGCTGTTTGGAACTTCATAGCCCTTGCCGTTGATAAGGAACCAGCGTTAGCCAACCTCTTCGTTACAGGACAATTCCGGGTTCCGAATAACAAAAGCAAGAACAAGGAGAACGCTAAATCGCAAGGAGATGGTGATTCGAAGAAGCACATGAGCGCACTCGAGGTTGCCAACGAGACCCTTGGTCGCTGGAAAGACTTGTGGGAAGCCAATCCTCAACTCTTAGCATCAGTGTTTCGCTTCATTGATGTCGTGTGGCAACACGGGCTTGAACACAAAAATCTCATTGATGCTACTCGTGGTAATGACGAGTTTTGGACCAACGTGGTTGCTGTTGTTAAAGAGGAGCTCGGTCCCGACCCTGACTACGAGACAGAGACATTCATCATATTGGACGACGAGCGTCGATCAAGCCTCCATGAAGCGGTTGTCTATTCAGTCGTATCGCAACATGGTGAAGTCATACGCTGTGCGTGTCATTGGACAGGACATTTTCCTTCAGCTGCAGCCTGGACCCTCTGAACCCGCGAAGAAGCCCTTGAGTTACAGCAAGCTAGCTCCGTCATTCAAGTCCGAAGATCAACTCAACGAATTGATACTGGAGGCAGAGAGCACTTCATATGACCCCGGTCTTTCTGACAAAGTCGCCGCGCAACTTCAGCAGGACTTCCCAGGCCTCTCCCTTACTCACCTACAATCACAGGATCTCACTGACAAGCGGGAGTTTGGCGATGACTTTACGTTCTCCATAGCACTTCTGCGCAGTCGTCTGCAACAGTGTGCATCGGGTGATGATAGGGCAAATGCAGTGGAGGAAGTGGAAAGGAGAATCGCGTCTTTGAATCTCAATCTCTCCCTCACCTATGCTCAGACGGCTTTGACGGAGTCGTGGCAGTTCCTTTTGCACCAAGTATTGCCATTTGTACGACCAGTGCCAGAGATCCGGTCGAACCTCATATCACTCTCCGCCACGATATCCAGAGACCTGGCCTTGGAGAAAAGGTCGGGAGACATGATGGCGAAACTCCATGGCACGCGACTAAACCTGTTGTTATCAATCCTTGAAGTGGTCTGGTTTTCTGATTCGGATACCGACAAGCACATCACGTCCTTCATGAACCTCGTGGATAACATGCACAAAGTCCTGTTGAATGAGGCGCAACCTCCCTCTCAGTCATTCTTGGGACATATGTCCGTGCCCTTCCATCAAATCCTGCTTCAGGTCATCTATTTCTGTATTCGCCAGTGCCGCAATCTTGCCAGGCGACCTAAAGTTCTTACCGCTAGCAGGCGCCTTGCCGTTTCTGGTTTGGTGGACTCAACGCTTCCACTAGTAATTGACGCTCTCCGCCTTACCTTCGACTCAGCACGCACACGGCTTGATCTCGATCTCGATCGGGATATGGAGCTACTGGTTGCAGTCTTCGAGCAATGCACACGTCCTGATATCAACGTCTCATCTTTAACATGGCTGACTCGATGCCAAGAGACAGATGTCATCAAATCTAGCTTGGAGTTACTCACTCGGACAGACGTGGTCGGCCTCACAGATCTGCCCTTGCTTCGCACACGCAGGCAACCTTTGTACGCGCCCCACATCCTCCTATTCCACATGGCTGTAGTAAGCATACCATCCGGTGCTGAAAGATTCGCCAGTGAAGGCATCATTTCGGCATATAGTAACAACGGGATTAGCCTTGCGGCAAGCTCAGGGCAGATCGATGTTGTGTTACCTGAGCTTCCTGGAGAGAGGAGCCCAGCACACAAGACATACTGCTCGATGATGGCTATAGTTTCTGCCGTTGTCTCTGCTCTCAGGCGGCAACACCACTTCTTCGACGCAGAGGCCTGCGGATTCGTACAGCTGTATGGCAAGCAGATTATCCGGGCACTGAGTTGGAGTGTCGGCGATCCGATTACACTGCCACTATTGGAGGAAATGAAACAGGTCGTTGGCCTCTTTTACGCGCTTGCGGAGAGTGCTCCTCCTACTACCCCCCCAAACCCAGCAGTCGTGAAGGTCCTCCGTGTGTTCACAACCCACGCGCTCATGCTCCTTCAGCAACTCAACTACGCGTTGACACACCCTAATCACATCGCTAGTCTCTTGGAACCGGTGACTGGGGAAGAGCGTGCACTGCTGGAAAAGGAGCCTACCGCTGCATCCTCCCTGCTATCAGTGGACATGGCCGACCTGCAGAAACATCCGTTGACCGCGCGTCTTGTTCATCGGTTATTTAGGCTGTCAAGCTCCGTGGTGTCTACGCTGGTCAGCATCAGCCGAGCGTATGACGTCCTTCTTGGTGAACAAGAAGAGTGGCCCGTTCAAGAAGCTGTGATCGTTCCTGTGCGTAGCTTCATGTTCTGAAGCAGAACTTTGTTTACCGTTTTCCTGCAGCATTCCAAGGTGGTACCGGGGGAACCAGCGTCTTTGGGGACCTTGCTTGAACTCGCAAATTGCACTCTTGATGTCCTACGACACCTCGTCGATCGCCCAGCAGGTCAAGCCATCGCCCCCCCTGCGTCCCTCAAAGAAACGCCGCTTGATGTGCAGGAAGGCATGCTCACTGCCCGAAAGACATTGGAGGCATTGCTCGTGTATGCGGCAACGCAGCTTGCAATGTGGCTCTCGAAACCAGAATTTGACGCTGCTGAAATGGACTCGGAGGATCACGTTTCACAGACCATTGACATACGAGAAAGCTCAAAAAGACCATCTAGGGCACTCACGGACCGAATTAGAAGGGGAATGCCGGGAGAGATGGCGACGGATCTGGAGAAGTTGCTGAAGCAAGCGAAGCCTATTCTCCAAAAGAGTGTCGATGAGAAACGAAATGTCAAGGGGGACCTCACGCAAGTGCTGCTTAGGTTTATGAGCGAGTGGGTAATGACCACACCGTCATAGATGGGTTAGGTACTATGTAGATGTATCAAAAGTAACATTATATGTTTCACGTTGCCAATTTGTCCTGGAGGTGAATAAATAAATTACTGCGTTAAAACATCTACGCCTGTCTCAGTGATGAGAATCATATGCTCTGCTTGAGCGCTTCGTGCACAATTCTGCTCAAGGTAACCGTTGAGAAAATATTCGGGCTTATAACAGACCAATCGTACCTCCGTCGATGCAGTCCAGCCATCTGGAAAAATCCAGACGCTAGGATTAGAACCTTGAATGAGAGAAGGCTGAAAGAAATAAATGTTAGCAGTAGGTCACGACGTGCACTGAGCTGTTTGCCTCTATGGTAAAGCAGTGTCCAGGAAGCATTACACCAGGTTCTTCATTTACTGCAAAGCAAATCTCAAAAATATCCTTAACATGGGCACAAAACGTGGACTTGCGAGTGTGGTATATCCAAGGGGGTCGGTGAAAAACGGTCCCTATGCCGTGCCCGGCGAAGGCAGGACAGACAGAATGACGGGTATTTCGAACGATTTCATGTATAGCCCTTCCAATGCCATTGAATGGTCTACCAGGTCCACAAGCGTTAATACCAGCCTCGAGTGCAGTATTTGTCGTTTGCACAAGGTCTCGGCCAGGTTCGTCCTATCGTGCAAGTAAATGACGAGGAATGTAATTGTTCTGTAAAATGTTTCTTACAACATCTCCGACGAGGAAAGTAGAAGAGGTATCACCGTGATAGCCATCGAGGAAGATGGTTACATCAATGTTAACTATATCCCGTCCTCGAGAGGTCGACTGTCATCTTGTTGAGTCTTAAAAGACAGTTCATACAAAACGCGCTCACTCATCTGGTATACCATGCGAAAACAACATTATTGACACTGGTGCAACATGAACGGGGAAAGCCCTTGTATAGTAGTGGTGAAGGATATGCTTCATGCGCAATTATAAAGTTGTGTATTGCAGCATCTATCGAATTGGTGGTCACACCCGGCTACCGACGAATTATCTTGCATCTGCATGGTGAAAATTGATGAATCTCACCTGTACAAGCGAGCCAGCATACTGGCGCACATTCTTAGCAAGTGTCGCAGCCGCTCGCACGCGCTTCTCGTTTATGCTACCCAGATTTATTCTTCCGTCTCCTTCATATTGCTGTTCATGGTCTATTGAGGGGTCATTCTGCACGGCGTATTTTGGTCGAACAATATGACTTGGAACTGGACGTCGGATGATATGGGAGATGCCCCATACGAACGGCTCCTCAGGTAAGATGACATTGTACGTTCCAAAATCCTCGGCTTCCCGCGATTCATCAGAGTCGAATGCGGGTGATGTTGTTACATATCTTTTCAAATAGCTGCGACAGACGACTGCAGAGGTATTGCGTAGACGAGGAGAACGAAGAGGGGGGAAGCAACTTGTTCATGATCATGCACACTGGCATGAGCGAACCAACCGTGACAAATTGAAGAAGGCTGGCGGGCCGGACTCGACCGCTATGTTGCTCAACCGCATGTCTCAGTGGCTATGCTGGAACAACTCCTTAAGTGAATGACTTAGAGTCTAGACACATCTTAACACACTGGCAAGTAGAACCCCAAAGCCCCGATCCATGCTGTATGTCTTTGACTTGACAGGCTCAGGAAGTTGCAACTCGAGCTTTTCATTCTG
>NW_024538615.1:0-177854 GCF_016647635.1 Suillus subaureus | reverse complement strand
ACTTGATGCAGTGATACGAGTGTTTCACTCCCTTTGTTTTCGGCTGTCATGCAAGACAAAAGAGAAGGGGAATGTCATGAGAGTGTGCCGTACAACATCATGCAACAGTAATTGTTTCGGCCGGATCCGGTGGAAGGCGAATTGCTTCCGTTCATTTGCGGGCCGTGCAAGTTATATATAGTCTTTGAACTTATTCAAATACATTCGTAGCTGTAATGAACGTTTTATTTTAAGTGGGCTTTAACAAAGGCGTGTCCAATCTTGACGACAATCTAAGCCCGCTCGCATGCCGTCAAACTTCACTACTAGCATTACTCCTTCTCTCGTTCGTCTGCATTTGCCAAGGTTGTCCATACTGTATAACTTCTGACACCATCGACATCGATGGTGGGTGCATCTCGTAGGTATGATCATGACTACTCCGAAGGTGGAACATAATTCGTGAGCCTAGGACGCTGTGAATGACAAGTTGTAACCTAAATGCAGTGAGTTCGTAGTCGGCAGTCGTAGTTCAACCAGTGACATACGCATCAAACATGTTTGTGTAGCCAAGCTGCAGCCAAGCAACAGAAATTAAGTCAATAAATGATTGGGGTTTAATTGGCATGCACACACACCGGAAATACTGCGTCAATAATCACATTGGTGACCGTGATGGCTTTGTGAAACGAATTACACAACAATAGCTTTGAAGTAAATGATTTCCACGCACCAATGATGCACAACATGTAAAGCATGCTACCGCCCGCCATAAACGGTGGTTATGATTGAGTTCTCAATTTGCCGGTAGTCGCTGAATTTCTTATACGTAGTGAGGGCCAGTATCACTGCCAAGTTTTTGCTCGTGGGTCAGAAGGCCGACGATACGCCCTACATAGTAACTGACCACATTCGAAAAGTGCCAGGATAGCATATACCAATGCAGCATTTCTTGACGACTCGAAGCCGCCTTGCCCGGGTAGAGTAGACACATCTGATAGCTATATTCAAACGACACGTGTTGGTAATACGAACGAACTCACCTGCTGAAATCAACTGGTGATTTGGAAAGACATTCATGGAAACGGCGGCGATTATTGTCACCTATTGCAAAGTTAAAGATCTATGCCCTTGCTCCAGCCCTGTGGAACACGCACCGCACCATAAGCTACTAATCCAATCAGCACCCTTTTGCTCTTTTTCCAGAATGCCCACGTCCGAATAACCAACAAGCCTATCAAAAAAGATGATCTACCCAGTCCCCGGTATGGGTGATATGAGCAACCCGCACCTTCTGCAGCAACGATACTTATGATATGAATGACTGAAGATCGCGTTGTCAGGTTGAGTGTCAATTAACCACCGGGCGTGACGACTTACTGTTTTTCTGCCAGACTAGGGGCCGGCTTTGCGTCATGCAATCAGCTTATCGTTAGAAGTCATTTCTTTCGCATGCTTACCGGCCCGCTGACACGCAGTGCAGCTACGATAACCGTCAACAATACTCAAAAGATAAGGATAATCAGAGTGGGTAACTCACCATATACAGTCATTCCAGAGCCTATGAAAGGCACATATCGAGATATGGCAAAAAATGACACGAGTTGTATCCCATGACCTAAACCAGGTCCATTTTACCTGTAGACAAGCGATGAAAATAACAGTCACGGGCAGATCGTTTCAATCTTGACCTCATCTTGGAATGTAACGCAGAAATCAAATATCTGAGACGCCGAACAGAGCCAATGATTGAGCTGGTATTGCAATGAATGGACTCGATGCTTACGAGAATTGCGAAGGCACCAACTGACGATACAACGTAGTCAGTCGCTGTCTCCTTCACGGCCGTACCAAGGGCACTTACTATTGGCAAACTAAATAAGAAATCAAGTTAGTAACGTCAAGTTTATCAAGCTGCGATCTTTGCATGCCTTGGATATCTGCAGATCCGCAACCTCCGAAAATGAAATAGAAGACATCTTAGAAACAAAAATAAAAACGTTTAGACCTGCCTGCAAGTCATAGAAGGACCAGCGTCGCCACAAACCCCACTTAAGTACGGTTGCCGACACACGTATGATCGAGCTTCCCACCCGATTCTGGAGACTCGTGATCATGGATGCAGCGCTCTTAGATCAATCTAGCACAGCACGTAAGAGGGCAAAAATAGAAACCTATTCGATACGCCTCATGATATGGTGATCGCGACAAGAATATTCGTTCACTAGCGCTGTGCAGTCCGATGTATAGTGTTAATGACACTGATGTTATGAGAAACTTTATTATCGGATTCAACTGTGTTTTTTTATATGACTCGTACCTTGAGCCGTTTTCCCAAGGTGCTTGGCCAGGCTTATATCCTGACACCCACGTTGCACCAGTTTTGGTTTGTTCGGATTGTAGCAGGTTATCGGAACTCTGCCACGTATTTCAATTGTAGGACTTTGCAATCATCCAAAACATATAGCGAGGACCATCTGATACGATACCAAAAATGCAACTGGAATCAACTGACCACAAATTTGCTAAAGAGCTTTGGCAGCCGCCATGACATGCAAAAGATTGATACTTAGATGGGTCAGATCTTTCCGGTCCGTCAGCAAAAGGCCAGGTCCGACCGGCTGGATGACGAGCATCGCCTGATGCGGCAACAATTGGGTTCGAACTTCGAATTTGTTCATCCTTGCGGCGGCCAGTAACCAGTGAAGTGCGATGTACCCAGTGATATCGGCAGCATTACTTACAGCTTCTGTCTTAATGCAGTATTGCATGTATCATCGATGAGTATTGGTGTTTGAGTGCATCAACATGGCAATATGAACTGATGTTTGTATCTGTGAATCAAAATATGGGACGTAGGCATCAAGTTGAGCGGACGAACGGTAGTTCTGCCTGGAGTAGACTTTTGACCTGAACGCGGACCAGTTCGCGATCTGGACAGATTCTATGTATGCACATCAGCCATTTCTGATGTCCTCCACCAACAGCTGTGTATCAATCCATCATTGCATCCGGCCAAAACTCCTATGGGAATCCAGCGAATGTGCGATCACGTCAAACCTGATGGAGGGAATACGCACACACATGTTTTTCTATCATTGGGTTCTCTGGGATGATATACCGAATTGATACTATGTTCGCAGTGGCGTAGTGAGTGGATCTTGTCATCTACATCCAAAAAAGGGGCTGAAATGAAACTCGACTGCCGTCACTGATAAACCTCTATGTGAAGAACCGTAACACGGATGTCAAAACCCTAGGCATAGCCATTGATCTTGTACGTATGAAGCTGGATACTTACTGTTGCTGGTCCACCTGTCCCACATAGAAGCAACGACTGTCTTCCTTCTGTTATGGTCCGACTAGGGGAGATTAACTTGTCCCTCCGCATAAAGCCAATTCATCCTATTTAGATGTCGATAATGATGTTGTGGGCTGCAAGAATAGGTCTGTTTGGTATCGACAGACAACGAATTTCCTTCTCCATAATAGCCTGACTTTTTGATGAATACCCGCTGCACAAGAAGAACTGACAATAGTACTAAGTAGGACGGGGTACTGTGTAGCGGTTTTGAGTCATGACGCGGTGCAGTCGTGACGGGCCTGTGACGTAGCGTGACTCACGTACTCACATGTGACGCGGCATCGACGCACTGACGTGCTGGACCCTAGTGCCACAAGCGTTCCTATGTTCTACAATATTCGACTCCTAGATCAAGTTGCACTTCTGCCAAGTTTTGCCACCCTCCATTCGCGTGAGTTTCGCCGAGGACCGGGCGCAACCAGTTTTGCCAACAACACCAGGACTCGACGACGACGGTGGATCGATCATTTTCATATAAGTTGAAACATCCACATTGCTCGAGCAGTACGAAAATTTAAGCAAAAGAAAATGTGCTGGTCGACTTCGAACTAGGCATTACACCATCAACCATTCATGGTCCATGATACCAAAGCAAAAGCAGAAACATGACTCACATTCGCGACGCGCCCCTCAGGCTGCCGGCTCAATATCAATTTTCAAACGGCCCCGACTGGCAGGTGAAACCTCCATTCTTGAGTTATGTGATTGAATCCTGGTTACACAGCGACCTGCTCATACTCACGCCATCAGGTCTACAATGCATCTTGTACAAGTTTTGGCAGCAATCTTTATCTATTTTGCAAGGTTGTGTCTCAGTCTGGCATGCACTGACGGACATATATGTTGTCAAAGCAATAACGGCAAGGGGGGAGAACGCATTTCTGTGCAAGGTGATATGGAATTTTCTGAGGGTGACCCCGAATAATATCTCTGAGGATGCGGGAACACTGTAAGACGACGACCAGCTTTTATATCCTGTATATACTAATGGACACAATATGGAAGAATTGTTACTGCTATTAGACGGCAGAAATCCGGCAGAACCTGCAGGATCGTGTTCAATTGATTATGACCATTGTATCATAACCTGCTGGCAGGCATCGACAATTCTCGTCTTCTTCATTACCCAGAACGCTCGCTCGAATCCTCAGTCTCTCATCCCAATCTTTCGCCCTCATTTGAATCTCCAGTGACCTTGCACAGCGATAAGGTTGAGAGGTTGATTGCTTATTCTCGTCAATGCTTCCGATATGTACTCGATCGATATCTCACATCATTTTTCTCACGACGGCCAGGTCTTATATCCTGCACATACTTATAGGCGCGATTCTGATCGATTTGGCAGAATCGCCTTGCTGTCAGACGGCACAATTCTAGGCAGAACCTGCAAGAGCTTATCAAATTGACTATGACTATTGTGTCAACCCCAATTTCTCACTCATTGCTTCGTCAGTTGAACCTGACCCTGCGCAGCGACGAAGGATGCTCATCCTCGTCGATGCGTGCGATATAGACTCGGTCGATATCTCATGTCATTTTTCTCTCACTTACTCGTTGCTCCCAGGCTTCTATGTAGTACCTGCAATTCGCTATGCCGAATATTGGTACAACTGTGGCGTAGGTATTTGATACTCATTCTCATTCTTGGCATGCGCTTGGTCGAATATTCCTAGTACTTGTTGTGGTCCAGCATTCAGTCCTCTAAAGTTTTAGACAATAATATCAAGCTATTCCAAGGCATGCCCCGATGACCCTGTACTTTCTCGGAGACAAGGAACAGCGTTGTAAAAACTAGTGACTATCAACCGTCCCTCGCACCCCATCCACTACCACTCTCGAGCTCCCACACTACCCTGTGATAGAAAGTACTGTGCAAGATCTTTTTCACTTTCATCATAATGCGCGCTCCTGTACGACCTTAGAGTGGGCTTCGACTATCTGGTAATAGCAGAAAACAACACGCGACGACACGGCATCTCGTTGGCTCCATCAAGAGAGATCCATGAGCTAGCCTTCGGGGCCAACGTTAGACAAACAGATTCAACCTGCGCAGTGCGTTCCATCTTCATACAGCCTCCTAATATTAATCATCAACAGCAACATAAACGATTGCTCGTCCCAAAAGCCATTCCAGGATCTCAAACACCATCACTCATAACCAACCACCCGGTTCTTTGTTCTTGATCAGCAGATATACAATTAGTATCCACACATCTCAATAGACGGGTACAAAATATGCGCACACAGAATAAACGCGCAACCCGAGTGCATGCAGCGCGTATAGTACATCAACGACCAACACTGGGAGCTTGGTACAACGTGTGGTGCAGTAAGGAGCGTGCGTGCGTGCACGAAGGAAGACGCGCATGGACCTGAGAAATATGAAAACACGCGTAGTATGTGGTATATACTATTTGAGACACGCAATGTATGTTCTGGGACGATCCTCAACAGGGTCGTTCCATCTAGAAAGTAAGAGGCACACACCAATTCAAACTCGGAATTAAGCGAATCCCGATCCGAGTACATGATCCTTACTCGAAGAATAACCTGAAGAGTAACAATAAGAACAAGTTAACATCGCGCGCGAGATGGAATCCAACATTCAACAAAACGCAGCTCTTCGCGCACACCCACCCACTCACCTATACAAATAAGCAACCATATGCTCCCGCCTCGAATACAAACTCCACTCCTTCGCCCTCCTCGTAATGTACTTCACGAGGTCTTCATGTGCACCGTGCCCGCGGAAGAAGAGGAGCGCGTCATACAGGTCAGTAGTCGACTTGGAGGTGTAGTGCATCTAGTGGGCGAGCCGGTGGGTGAACCTTTTCGTCTGGGGATTGTTGACTTTGGATTGGGTTGGGGGATTCTGTTGGGTGGATGGGTGGAAAGAAAGAAAAATATTAAAACACGAGAAGAAAGGAAAGGAAACTCACCATTCAGGATACAACGTAGACTTGAACACAACTGAATTACTCGTTATGAGCCTCTTGAACCGACTGGACCGGCCGTTCCCGTCCACCTGCTAATGCGTAAAACCCACACCTAGCAACGCAACGACAAGGAAAGGAAAAAAGACAGCTCATAACAAGGTCTCAGCCTCCCTAACGCCATCCTTCACCTCCATTCCCACCCTTCCTCCACCTCCTTACACACCTCCACACACTGACCCAGCAAACGTTATATCCATCATTGCAAGTTTCACAATTAATTTTCCGAGGGTCTGTGATATGATGCCGTCGGGAGATGAAGGGTCGGTGAGGAGGACATCTGTCGGAAAGAGGGTTTAAAGGGAGGAGGGGAACGTACCATCTATCGAAGCCGGGTGGAGGTGCTCTTGAGTATCTGCACCGTGCGGTAATGTTCACGGACTGCTTCGGGTAGTGTTTTACTGGGGCGTGTGAGTTTTGGGTCTCATTCTTTTTCTGCGCATCAGGCGGAGGATGGGGACGGAAAATGTGGGAGGGGCGTTGAATCTTTGACGCGGTCCTGCCGCAGTTGTGACGCGCCTGGGACGTGGTGTGACACAGCATTGACGCGGCACTGAAGTACTGACGTAACCACTTACATGCATAAATAAAAAACTGTTACTCGCCCCTGAAGATACGGATATTTTTGAGTTCTTGTGTGGTGTTTCAAAGAAATGCACTTGATAGAACGGGTAATAGACCACCGAAGCTCGGCTCAGTACGCACATTCAGTCGAGGAAGGCGTCATGAAAAACATATAAAGACAAGTAGCGTGATGTACGGAAATAACAGCCAGAAACACTGACATTACAGACGAAAAATCACCTAAACCTGGCCCCGGTCAGGTCCCTAGCAGCATATATGTGCAGACTCCATCCATGGATGTAGGCACAAGTTATGGGCCGAAAATCGTTCTTCTGGATCCAAGTACAAACACGCATGGATGAACGCGGCAGCGGCTTCTGATTCCGGTAAACTGCAATCTATCATTGATTGATCGACGCGCAGTACCTAGCCTGAGATGAGCAAACCATTTTCAATGGAAATGAAGCGGGCGCCATAAGGAAAGGTGCACTGACCGCTCTCAGCAAAATCCTCATTATGCTTCGGAGACCTCGTGAGGAGCTTTTCAGAGAAACATTCCCCTGTCAGCTGCGCCTCTCGGCCAAATGGTCATCCTCAATACTCCAAGGTTGGCCTCATTGTGAAAGGAACAGCGAACTTCCGGTGAGAAGCTCGAAAGTCTACATGAAACACATACATATAAGACCTATATGAACATGACTGTCAGAAAAACGAACATACCATGCAGCCGAGCGCCCACACATCCACCTTGGCACCATAGTTGGCCTCGAGGATATGTTCTGGAGCATGCAAGTCATATGAACTTGTGGTTCTCGTCGGAGGTTTTCCATTGGTCCATTGCGCTGCAAGGAGACATTATATATGAGTCGATGATTGATAGGAGATACAAAGATAACGCTTGCCATTCTGGAAATCCGTCACATAAGCCGTGTACAATTCTATCATGATACCGCGGTCGTTCCATCGAAGAGGATGAGCAATAGGCTGCGATCGCATGATGGGATGATGCACGCCATTCAATTCAAATTCACCGTTGACGATCTGATGAGCCTGGACGAGAAGCTCCTGAATAATCTGCGTGACGTTCCCCTCGTCAAACAGCACGTTGTCCGGCTTGAGATCTGTTTCAGAAAAAAGATGAATATTTAATGTTAGTATGATACCTATGCGTTGGTGTTTTCCGACCTGCGTGTATGATATTTGCGGCATGCAGTAGAGTCAAGGCTTCCAAGACTTCAGCAATCATAATTTTGACTTTCACCGGGTCCAGCGATTTCGAGGCGCCGAATACCTAAAGCTATTCACGCTTTCACAAAGAGCAGGGAGAACGAGGCAGAGACGTTGGTCATGAGGTCCATTTATCTCAAAATGGTCACGGAGGCGATGCAGAAAGGATATCCTGGTCGATTGTGTGATAGTTTGCATGACTTGCAACTCGAGCAGACGACCATCATGATGAGGTTTGGTATCATGAACGGTGAGAATTTTGATGGCACAGTATCTTAGCATCTCCTCCATTG
Organism: Suillus subaureus; assembly: GCF_016647635.1. Classification (NCBI taxonomy): domain Eukaryota; kingdom Fungi; phylum Basidiomycota; class Agaricomycetes; order Boletales; family Suillaceae; genus Suillus; species Suillus subaureus. The sequence continues at coordinate 169,434 of NW_024538615.1, read as the reverse complement.
ATAGAACGAACGTGAGAATTCAGTGCTCGGTGATACAACTAGACCTACGAAAAATCTGAAGCCAACCAAGTACAGGAAAGTTTCCCTCTCCCCAGCTTCCTGAGATTTGTATAGCGAGAGTTGTTGAGCTGCATCCCAAGGCGAGCGGAAAAAAATACGGCACCCTGTTCTCCAGATAGAGTGAGTGATTCTTCAGGAAACAGGTCGTCAGCCGAATGTGGCATATCTGAACACACTTGTACTTGACTTGTAAAACAAATGGCGAGGTATAGCAAGTGGGCCAAATACCCTGTAGTCAAAGGGGCATGTTGTTGTTTATTCGGAAGAAAATGAGCAATGTCCGTGTTATGCAGATTACGTGAAGAGGCGGACATTGTTGATGACGGACTCGAATTGACCTTGAAACATGCTTTCGCAAGGTAATCCATGTCCTCGATAGGCTGACAGTTCTTTTAGCGTGTTAGCTTGTGTTAGTTTCGTTTCGTTTCTTACACTATCTCGTTATCTTGATCACCATCGACACCATACTTCTGCGCCTCATGGCACTTCTCGATTCTCCGGTGTTACGTTACCTAAGTATTTTCGTTAGTACTTACATCGTCGCGCCTCTTGTTGATACCTCAGTCCCAGTGAAGACTGGTCCTTACCGGAGAGGGCCGAAGATGTCACATGTAAGTATGGGTTTTCGCAGAACACAACCCTGAATCTCACCTCGAGTTGTTCTCTAGGGGATGGAGCCGTGAGGTGAGTGGTCTGACATGGTAGTACAGTCTGTACAGGGACTGCAAGGTAGGATCGAGACTTGACACAATACTTCACACTGCGTCTGAAAACCAATATTATAGTATCAATGATTAGAGGCAATACAAGACAAAGCCGAGTAGCACGGATGCGGAGGGCAAGCATTGTAAATATGGTGAGAAGTGAATGCAACACTCCAGGGCCTGTACGCAGATGGATATTCATGTTGGATCATTAACGAGGGTTCAAAGTGTTTGGAATTCATTTCGACGACATAAGATGGCGTCTGAACATGACCTGTACCCTAGGATATGTGACAGTACTAATGCCGCGTCAATTTCACTTGGCCTAGTAGGACGCACGGAAAATTGAGCATCCACTTTGGGGAAGCATGTTCCCACTTGAGGAACCAGTGACAAGGAGGACCTGGAGACGACCTTACGAGAGAGAACCTTGATGTTAAAGTTGCGAGTAGTCAACAGTCCAGAGAACCATTAATGAAGGCCATTTCATGAGAGACTGCGGGGTTTCAATAGGCTATCAATATATCAATAGCTGTAGGTGAAGTTATCGCTATGCACCCACGAAGAAGCCTGTTGTTCAGTACTCACCGTCCGCACTATCGAGAAGCAGCGAGGGCCATGTTGTACCTTCCGCCAACCATATAGCGTAAAGATTGCACATTAAACTAGAAGAAAACATTAGTAGACGTTGATTGAAAACACCCCATTAATGGGCCACTCAGCCTTGACTAGGCCATGCTTGTATCAGCATGCCGGGTGAATGGTAAACACTATTACATCCCGGGCCGCAGTGCACAGTACGTCAGGTTGCCTGCGTGTATCAACGTGTGCTGAAAATAACCACTGCGATTGGAAACCCTTGCGGATGTTGATGAACACGTTACAACCGCGTTGAGGGCCGTCACGACAGTAGTACCGTACTTGCCAAAACAATCGAATTGAGGAGCTCGTGGGACCTACGTTGGCGAAGGTTGTCGACGACTTTTGAACTCTCCGCTTCACTGCTAACAACGTGTTTATTCCAAATCTCACCTGTTCGGTTTATATTGGAGGTGATTGGGGTCCTGATTACATACCAGGCCAAAATTGGTGTGGACGGCGGCACCGCATAGCTCTGCTTGCTGCGAACGATACAAGCTACTAATCAGCCGTCTTTCCACCTTTCGTTCATTTCCCAAATTTCTCTCCTGCCGTGCTGGTTCTCGGTCCTAGGATCCTTTCACGATACCCTTGGTCACTAATTCACCATCTCAATGTCTTTATTCAAGCGGCATCCGCCGCCCTCCGACATTGACGAGAATGATACCATAGACCCACAACTCCGTCTCCGCACAGTGCGCACAGCAGCTTCTACTCTTTCAGAATCCATACGCTCAGAAATTAAAGCGCACAAGAGGCGGAGTATCACCCAGAAGAGATCCTTGTTTTTTCGCAAGAATGCAAAGAAACCAAAGACTTCAGAACCAGGCCCATCAACGGTCCAATCAGCTGAGGCCCCCTCAGCCCCGCAATCGCGCATTCCAGGCGTGCGGAGGAACATATACGTTAATCAACCACTCTCTGCCATGGAGTCAGACCAGCATGGCGAACCGCTCGCCCGGTATGCACGAAACAAAGTTCGCACAAGCAGTATGTTTCATATTTCGATTTCAGTCCCGCTTTTGAGTGTAATTTTGCTCATAGGGTACACACTGTTGACTTTTCTGCCAAAGAACTTGTTTGAACAATTTCATCGGTACGTGTTACTGTCGATGACATAGTAACCTCATTGATTGCCCCTAGAATTGCCAATATTTACTTTTTAGCGCTCGTCATTTTTCAATGTAAGTGCACCTCATGCGGTTAACCGGAGCAACGCCTTGTGGAGCAACAATTTCTAATGAAACTTGCGCAGTTTTCTCCGTTTTCGGCGCAGCGTCGCCACAGACTGCGGCTCTCCCGCTGTTGTTCATCTTGGTCGTTACAGCAGTCAAGGACGGTGTCGAGGATTATAGACGAGCCAGGCTGGATGAAGAAGTGAACACTTCCGCAGTAACACGACTCGGGCAGTGGCGCAACGTAAATCAGGCTCTTGATCCCCGACCATGGTACGAACGGCTGCTCCACATAAATGCTCCTGGAAAAATTACTCGTGGAGTGCAGAAATTACGGGAGAAAGAAGCAGGCGAGGGAAAGCAGATCATCTTGAGCAAGGGTGGTGAGGATGGGGTCAGCATGAGCACCGCAGACATGAACGATAGCATTGCACCCCTGGGCGGATCTCACCCCCCTACAGGGGCAAGTGGCCGGCAACTGGAGGATATTGAAAGTAGTACAGGCAGCACGGATTTGCATACCTACCCTCCAGGGCTCCCAGAAAACGAGCTCAGAGGATGGGACCAGCACAGTATGTCCCTATCAAACTATATGCAGTCGTCTCCTTCACGGTCATCTCTGGGCGTGGTAGATTGGAGCAGGCGCACAAACGGGACAGCCCGCTGGGAGAGGACGTTGTGGAAGAAGCTGGAGGTCGGCGACATTGTGCTTCTACGGGAAGATGAGCAGGTTCCTGCAGATATCGTCGTATTGTCGACATCTGATGCAGACGGACTGTGCTATCTTGAAACCAAGAATCTTGACGGCGAAACAAATCTCAAGGTACGGAAGGCAATACAGGCTACGGCATCCCTCAGCTCAGAAGAAGACATCGAAAAATCCTCGTTTGTCCTCGATTCAGAACCTCCGCACCAGAACTTGTATCTATACAATGGGGTCCTCCGATATACAGACGCTGCCACGCGCGAACCTCGTAGAGAGGGTGTCACTATCAACGAGCTGCTCCTTCGCGGCTGCACCGTGCGGAACACCGCATGGATCATCGGACTAGTCGTCTTCACTGGTCAGGACACCAAGATATACTTGAACGGTGGACAGACCCCGTCCAAGCAATCGAAGATTGCGAAGGAGACAAACTTCAATGTCATAGTGAATTTCGTGTTCTTGGTCATCATCTGTTCGATATCAGCGACCATCAACGGCGTCATGGATGGGCTAACAGCCACAAGCACATATATATATGAGCAAGGCGTCCAACCGACTAGTTCCAATGTACTCAACGCACTCGTTACTTTCGTGTATGTCCTTGTAACGTCACCTGAACGCTCGCTAATATTCTTTCAGATCGTGTCTCATCGCGTTTCAGAACATCGTGCCAGTCTCCCTGTTCATCTCTATCGAGATCGTGAAGACCATCCAAGCCTACTTCATTGCTCAAGATTTGGACATGTACTACAAGCCCTTCAACACCGCCTGCGTCCCAAAGAACTGGGGTATCTCTGACGATCTCGGACAAATCGAATATATATTTTCCGACAAGACCGGAACGCTGACACAAAACGTGATGGAGTTCCAAAAATGCTCGGTGCGCGGGGTCATATATGGAGAGGGAGTTACTGAAGCGCAGCGCGGAGCTGCAACGAGAGAAGGCCGGGCTGATGCAGTAGCACCAGAAGAGCTAGCAGAAAAGCTTGCAGTGCTTAAGGACACCATGGTCACCAAGCTGACCAAGCTATTCAAGAACCGCTACATGCAGGTTGACAAACTTACGCTAGTGTCACCCAAGCTCGCAGAGGACCTCGCAGACCGCTCGACGGAACAATATTTCCACATTGTCGCGTTTTTCCGTGCCTTGGCCGTGTGCCACTCAGTGTTGGCGGATAGGTCCGAGCCGCAGGAGCGCCCTTACCGCTTGGAGTATAAGGCTGAGTCCCCCGATGAGGCGGCGTTGGTTGCTGCTGCGCGGGATGTGGGCTTTCCTTTTGTCGGCAAGCACAAGGACACGATTGACATTGAAGTACTTGGCCAACCTGAGCGGTTCACGCATTTGAAGACGCTCGAGTTCACTAGCACACGTAAGCGCATGAGCGTTATCGTTCGGGCATCAGATGGACGCATAGTCTTGTACTGCAAGGGGGCCGACAGTGTCATATACGAACGACTTGCTGCGGATGTGGACCCTGCTTTGAAGGAGAAGACAACCAAGGACATGGACTTTTTTGCCAATGGTGGTTTGCGCACGCTCTGCATTGGTTATAGGGTGCTCGCGGAGGATGAGTTCTTGAGGTGGCTGCGGACGTATGAAGCTGCTCAGTCGACTATCGACGACCGCGACGAGGCCATTGAAAATGCAGCGGCCGAGGTGGAACACTCGTTGCAGATACTGGGCGCTACAGCTCTTGAGGATAAGCTACAAGAAGGAGTACCGGAAGCCATTGAAATGCTCCATCGCGCTGGAATTAAGCTTTGGATTCTCACAGGCGACAAGCTGCAGACCGCAATCGAGATTGGTGAGTGGGGCTCTTCATGTCGCCACAACTGGATCTTATCGTTCCCCAGGTTTCAGCTGCAACCTTCTGAAACAAGATATGGAAATCATGATCCTGTCTGCTGACAGCCCGGAAGGCACTCTTGCTCAGATAGAAGCGGGTCTCAACAAGATTGCGTCGATGTTGGGCCCGCCTACTTCGAAAACAATGGAACGCGGGTTTGTCTCTGGTGCTCAGGTTTCCTTTGCGGTCGTTATTGATGGTGACACCCTACGTCACGCGTTGACGCCGGATATCAAGCCTTTGTTCCTGAACCTTGGTACCCAATGCGAAACAGTCGTATGTTGTCGTGTCTCCCCTGCCCAGAAGGCGTTGACCGTGAAGCTGGTGAGTATACCGTCACTTCCTGAGGTACTCTACTGACCTTGAGTTCGGTGTCAAGGTCAAGGAGGGTCGGAAGGCAATGACGTTGTCCATAGGAGATGGTGCTAATGACGTCGCAATGATTCAAGAAGCCAATGTTGGTTGTGGTCTGCTTGGACACGAAGGTTCACAAGCTGCTATGTCTGCCGATTATGCCTTTGGTCAATTCAGGTTTTTGACGAAGTTGCTACTCGTCCATGGGAGGTGGTCGTACCAGCGTATTGCTGATATGCACAGTAATTTCTTCTACAAGGTTTGTTGTGCGATTTTGTTTGATTGTGCCTGCTGTTAATTCGTCACTTCAGAATGTCATCTGGACGTTAGCCATGTTTTGGTTTATGCCGTTTTGCTAGTGAGTTTCGTTCTTTGGTTTGTATGCACTAATTAACAATACTTTTGAAAGCTTCGACGCAACCTATTTATATGACTACAGCTTCATTTTATTTTACAATCTCATCTTTACCTCACTGCCTGTCATTGTTCTCGGATGTGAGCCTTTGTTTATTGGTTACTGGGTCCCACTCAACCGTTTGTTTCAGCATTCGATCAAGATATCAATGCAAAAGCTGCCCTTGCTTTCCCTCAGCTCTATGTTCGTGGCATCAGAGGCTTGGAGTACACGCGCACGAAGTTCTGGTTCTACATGCTCGATGGTCTTTACCAGTCTGCGGTGGTCTTCTTCATTCCCTATTTGGTCTGGCAGCTTGGACTGGCCGTGTCGTCCAATGGCAAAGGGATTGACTCTCTAGCGGACTTCGGGACAACCGTTGCGGTTGCTGCTATCTTTGCAGCGAATACATATGTCGGGATGAACACCCACTAGTACGTCTGCTTTGTCGTGGTGGTTTGATAACGCTAAATGTTGTTTATCTTAGCTGGACCTCTATCACCTGGGTCGTCGGCATCGGATCATCTCTTGTCATGATCCTTTGGATCGTGATCTATTCGTTCTTTCCGGTCAACACCTTCTTCTCTAATACAGATGGATTTATAGACGAGGTAGATATTCTCTTCTCCAATGTCACGTTTTGGGCGACAATTGTTTTCTCCGTTTTGGTGGCACTGGGTGAGTCGAAATGGTGTCCCTGTAGACTCGTCCTAACTAGTAATCGATTAGCGCCTCGGTTCCTCATCAAGTTCTTTAAGTCGACGTATATGCCCTTGGATAAAGACATTATTCGCGAGATGTGGGTAGGAGGGGATCTCAAGGATCGTCTGGGAATCCGCCATCGCAAGGAATCGAAGAACAAACATGTTGACCTTGAGACTGCACCCATGTTCCGCGAACCTCATGCTCGTTCAGCGTCGGAACTAGTTCTGCAGCAAGGTTACGAACCGACGGTTCCAAGATCCCCCGCAGATTCTGATAGCAAGAATCCTGACGATAACCGCGCAGATGCTATCGAGCTGGTCCCTCAGGCCGCGTTACCAAATCCTCACCACGCGGAGGATGCTGTCTCACCCAATACCTCTTACTACTCGGCATCCGATATCCCCCTGCCCTCACCCATACCACCCTCACTATATCAATATCCATCAGGAGAAATAAGCAGCCAAGCACCATTTGTCGCGCCGTCGAGCTCACGCTCCCTGAGCCCTGAGCCTGCTGTTCCTAAATTAGCTTACTCACACCCCTCGCGTGATTGGTCCCCATCCCCTTCGCGTCTGCAGACTCCTCCGCACCCTCATTCCTTGGCACCTGGCCAACAACCTCTTGTTCAGCTCCAACCAGAGGGACTTCATGATCACGATGCTGGCGAAGGTCGCTATCGACCAAAAGGATCTGATCAAGAAGATCAGGCAAACGACTCACTGGCGTGGGACGAGCCGCGGGTTTTCTGAGGTCTATTTGGTTTCTGCCGGATGTCGATGTATCATAGGAGAGACGTTGTGAAACTATTGTACTCACTCTTGCTTTCGTTCTGACTTACCTACATCTTATTGCAACGCTCTCGTGCATTTCGGATGGATCCTCAAGCTTTTTTGGTACCATTTCGTATTTACATGGACTCGTGGTTGGTACCGAGATGCCCATCCATATCTATTGTCTTACACTTTTTTGATCTCAAGCTCAAAACTTTTAACATTAATTTTCTAATGGACCTGCCAACATCAGCATCCCATGGCCCTCGAAGATCAACTCATGATGGACTTCATGACACTGGAGATATTGCAGTTTCGACATGTTTTCAAGGGCACCTGTGTGGAACTACTCTTCTGGGTATTTGTATTGGATCGTATGTTAACTTGTGACAAATCATACGCGCCAAAACGGAGTTGTCCTGAGACGAAGACCCCAGAATCATCAAGAGCGACGACGGCTTTTGAACTAGTGGGTCACGGTGACTGTATAGTATATCTTCAAGGTATGCTTTCATCCAATTGAGTACTGTAATGCCGCCGTCGACGGCAACACTCAGAGAGACGAGCAGTAACTGGACTGTTCAGGAGTTCCTGGCTCCTACAGTAGTTCTCTTCTACCGAGCAGATTGGTCCCAGTATCTTCAAGTTGAAGACTGTTCTCCAAACCACAAAAAGTCCATCGGTCCTCCTCAACTCTTTGAGAGCTGTAAATTCAGCAGCAACGTCGTCAGGCGAGATACTCTCTAGACCAGCAAAAACGCCACCTGCATCACGAGGCTCCGAGTCGGTCGAGAGCCGCGGAGGTGCCCATGCGAAGAATGCTTCAAGATCCTGTGCAGTCTTGACAGCAATGTCGAAATTTTCATTGATCAGTGATGCAAGGGGGCGTCCTCCAGCGTGGGTCATCTTCCTTTAGGGACATTGGTTTTCATGTTCTATTGAATTCAAACTAGTCAGTACTGTGGTGCTATCAGATCTAAATTACATCTCCGCGAGTTTTGGATACCCTTCGCGTGAGTTCTGCCCACGTGGGCCAGGCACAGCCAGTTTTGCCAGACCAGTTGGTAAAACTCCCGAGTTCTGCCAACAACGCTAGAACTACGATACAGCCATACTTAATCACGGGCTGATATTGACCTTGGGTACAAGGTGATGATTTTATCCTTCAGAAAGGTGTCCCGCGATGCTGGACGTCGCTTGAAATTCAACAAGGTTTTATACCCTTGAATAAACCTCGATTCAGATCTGTAAGAGAATAAGTCACTTTTGCCATATTCGAATCGGACTCATACCTGCTATATCCGCTGACATAAGCTACGTCCTTCATGTCGTGAACGCTTTCGAACCATTTCAATTTCTGATCAATGTCATGTCACGATTCGCGACACTTCAGATTGACAACACACGTATAATTCTGACACCAGTGAGCTCAGGCATAGAATGGAGTCGTGACCAAATGTCATCGAACAGGCTGCATCCTTGAATCCATTGATCACTCCCGCTTTCAAATCATCATTTAGCACCACATCATTAATAAGTAGGTGCTATGTTAGAAGACGTTGCTCAATTCAAAAACTTTCCAGGTTCACCGGCTACTTCAGCGAAGTGGTTCGATTCGCATACTTTATCATAGTGTCGGTGGTCCCAGGCAAGTATGCATAACTCGTGTTCTACAATTGTATTACTTACTGTAACCGCATGACCTCGCACTTGAACGCCAAGTTGAATGTGGCGAACTTCCCTTATCGCAGTACCTAGATAAGATTTTTAATAGTTATCTCACCCACTCATTCTGCTGAAATTCTTCGGTTCCGCAGACCGTTTTTCGGATAGGCTGAGGTAAGATCAAACCCTGATATCCTCTTGGCGCTCATTTGGTAATCCCTTGGTTAAGAAATTTCTCCGAGGTTCAACGGCCATCATCTTTGAACAAAACGAATATCCCGGTGATGTAATCATGAGAATTGATCCCCACATGAATTCGCAATGCCTTGGGATGATTATTCGGGTATGCAAAGTCGCACCACTATAGTCCTCATATTTAGTCTGCTCTTGCCTCTTCTTCTGCCTGAATCCAGACCCCTTCATTGCGACTTAGGATGTCTTCTGATTTATCCGAAGCTGATATAACCGCGCTCGTGTACGAAGATGAAACCTACCCTGAACAAGTGTGGTATACTATCGCTGCGTTTCTCTTCGTAGTCGGCTGCTTCCAGTGGGGGTCACTCGTTCACTCCAAATTCGCCAGGCGCAGACGCTACGAGTCCGACGAGGAAACGGCCACCACCGATGGCATTCAATACAAATTTTCTCTCCGTCGCATCCCACTTGCAATCATAAATTTCTATCGCGTTGTTGCCTTCCGGTGGACCCTAGAAATAGGACAATCTATACCCTTAACATGGCAGAGGTTTTTGTGACTGTGGCATATATCGCCCTTTTGTTGATCTACGCCTTCATCAATAGTAAGCTCACACGATTGTGTACGGTCCCACTCCCACCTGCATTAACCACTAAATCACGCAGCAACGTCAGTCGAGGGTCAGAAGCTTGATATCATCTACTGGAGCAACCGCATAGCGATGCTGGCGTCCAGTCAGTTTCCCATTATCACGGCCCTTGGCACAAAGAACAATATCGTGTCTTGTAGGTGGAAAAGCTCTGAATCTGATGTGTCGCTGAGTTTTTCGCATCAGTGGTCACAGGCATCAGCTACGATAGGGTACGGCGCTTGATTACTCTCCGCGGGGGACTTACTGATGGATATGAAGCTCAATTATATTCATCGAATGATGGCTAGGACATGCTTCATGCTCCTTTGGGTACATGCGGCGGGTGAAGTTGTATGTTTTCCCTAGTACGTACCTCCAATTCATGCTTGTGCTGTTCTAATTGAGTTTACCGAAAGCTTCCGGGAGACTTTGAACGAGGACTGGCTCCGCGTCGGTATCGTCGCCATGGTTGCCTTCTCTATTCTGATCATAGTATCACTGCGTCCCGTTCGCAGTGAAGTGTACGAGGTTTTCTTTTACGTTCATTTCCTTGGCGTCCTGTGAGTGTAGGACTTCTGCTCGCTTGTAACTGCTATTGATAGATAGAACGCAGGATATTTCTTGTGGGAGGATATTACCACACCAAGGGTGCTCAGTAAGTGCAAATTAACGCAGATAGCCTCATTTCTGACTGGCAGCACTTAGCGGGTCGTACTGGATATGGCCCTCGTTTGTCTTCTGGGCTTTCGATCGCTTCGTCCGGGTGGTTAGACTTGTTGTATTCAATCACTCTTATTTTGGCTTCAAGTCAGGAGCTGGGACAATGGATGCAACGACGGAATTGCTTTCCGAAAATATCGTTCGATTGCGCCTACGTCGACCCCCGCATTTCCACTGGTCCCCAGGACAAACGGCATATCTAATCATGCCCTCAGTTTCGACACTGCCATTCGAAGCGCACCCTTTTACTATTGTGAGTTTCGATTCTAGTCTCCTGTCAACCGCAAGACCAGAGGATCAATCGGGAAGCGGTGAAAACAACGGAACTCAGGTTCTGGGATCGAGCGCTCCGTTCTGGAAGGAGCTAGTGTTTTTGGTCAATGTGCACGGAGGGTTTACGAAAAAGCTAAAGGAGGTAGCCGGAACGAAGGGCAAAGTTAAGGTTTTTGTGGATGGTCCTTATGGTCCGTCTTCTGACCTCGGTTCTTACGACACATCGATATTTGTGGCAGGTGAGCTGTGCGTTGTCTCGTAATGACACAGTACTTATCGAACCAGGAGGATCTGGTATATCGTATACCCTCCCGGTATTCCTGAACGTTATCGAGCACGTGGATTAGTTTGCTTGTTATCATTGATGTCTAATTATTCTCATAGGTGCGTGCGCAAAGGGAAAAGCTCCTGCAAACGGGTAGTGTTCATTTGGTCCATACGCGGGGCTGGTGCGTAGATTCATGACTCATCCATAGCAACAATACTAACGTCATATTTTATAGGGTGTGTTCAATGGATTGAAGAAGCACTGATCAAGGCTGTTCAGCTTGCTCCGCCTTCTTTGACAGTGTCCATCCGTATCTTTGACACTGGTTCTCCATCAACGTCACAGTACATGGAAGAAGATTTCAGCCTTTCAAATCCAACAGAGAAGAACGGCACTCCCGAACAAGTTCTGACAAGGAAGGTATCTGTATCGTCGTCAATGCTATTTTCATTACATGGGGTCAAAATGGAGAGTGGACGAGCAGACCTGGATGCCCTGCTCAAAGAAGAGGTCAGCATGGCATCGGGAAGTATGTCGGTGAGCGGTAAGTACTAACTCCCCCGATCTTTAAGAACGTAACTTACTGGTATGGCATTAGTTTGCGGATCGCAGGGTATAGCACGTGCAGTCCGTCATGCACTTCGTTTCCCTGTCTCGGGACCTTCCAGTATTCTCAGTGGAGGACCGAGCGTAACCTTATATGTCGAATCTTTCGGATACGCCTGACAGTCCCCTCCTGATCTACCTTGATCACTTTTATGCATGTCCTATTATGTTTTCTTTATCGCCAGAGTTTCTTATGGTTTGGTACTGTAGCTGTTTAACAAGGACTCTGAGTGCTGTATCGTCTATTAGCATTGGGCTCACGCCTAGTTAACACATGTCACATGGATATAGGGGCTGTTCGCAAACAACCCGTAGAACCAGATTAAACTTCTGACTTGGCATTACACCCTTGATCCGATCAGCACTGAATTTTTGGGCGCGATGACCAACACAAATGGGGGCTCTTGCCTGAAATTTTCCACAGATCTTAAAAGAATTACCATTATATTCGAGCACCACCAAACTGAATGCGTGCTGAAATTTGTTATTTTCTCCATTCGTAGAGGCGCAAAGCCTTGCGTCCCCTTGGGGTATATAATACCTGGATAATCCAGAACAGCCACCAGAGTGAGACAGCTGAAGATTGATGATCTACGAGAAAATGACATAGAAGAACAGAAGCACGGATGTGATTCCAAGGAGATGTTGACCCACGCCAGTGTGGAAGGTACCAACCAACCGGCGAAAAAGTAGCGATATCATGATCGGGCGATAAGACGAGTATCCGCATTACCGATTTCGTGAGACCCCCTTTTCGGGACCCTGGAGCAACTCTACGACTTGAGTGTTGCTCTGAAACAGAGAATAGATCACAACTTTGATGAATAAAGCATCGAGGTCAATAAACCCAAGTAGAGCTCATCCAAGTGATATAACCCGGATAGGCGATGACTGATGTTCTCTTTTTGGAAAGTGAGTACAACAGATTGTCTGCTAGATCTCGACGTGCTGAAAGCACATATATCGGTTTGTAAAACACCTTGCTCCCTGGAAAATATAATGGTGAATGTTCTCATTGAAAACCGTCGGCCTTTTCCATGTCACGGCAAAGCATGCTACCCTACCATGAGTAGTGAAAAAATGTGCAGATAGGAAAGGGTTGTGGCTGCAGAAGTGACTGCACTGCCAGTGCATCATGGTATCAGACACATGCTTTTTCAAGTTAGTTCGCTTGATGCTACTTACCATATATATAGCCGAAGACATGACAATTTCTCCACGGTACGTACGCTCCACGCTTGGTTATATTCTATCTGGTTCAAGCAGCTACCCAATTGATGAAGCAACAAATGTATACCTTGCTATTTGCGGAAGATATGAGGGTGCATGGGAAAGGAAGGACAGGAACTGGGTGTAATCTAACGCGATTCGGGTGATTGGCACATGTTTGTGTAATGGGATGTAATAATTTGAGCGCTTAGCGGTCAGCGGGCCATGTCACTACCGTACCGATTAACGTTTTAACGCTGAGCTTCTTCTCGAGCGAGGAGATCATCGCTAATCAACGCTCATGAAGATTAACTCCCAGCTGGTGCATATGGCCACCCGCACAGATCCGTGGTCACCGGAAAAGCGCGGACCCGATAACTGTTGACATAGGACAAGCGCCACATGCATTAGAACAGTTAGGTTATGAGCAGAAAGTCAGCGCTATTCACCACACACAGTATCCACAACGCAACGATGTCCAAAACGTACTATCATCGCCAACGTCAAACTCTACTGACTGGCTATCGTTTACCAGGTCAACACAACGATGCCAGCGGTGCCTGATACAACAAGAGATGCAAATCTTACTTTGGGAGGCCACCCGGCGTTGGCGCAGACAACTTAAGGGCACACGAATGCAGTAGCATTCTTCGACAACGGGCGACAGGTCATCATTGGTTCCCGTAACTGTACCCTGTGAATGTGGGATGTTGAGCAAAGGGATGAAGCTCGTCTAAGGATATCACAGGCAATGGCTGCTGTTCTCTTCTTCGAAAGTGAGTGCAATGGATCGTTGGGTTCAAAAAGGTGCTTACTTTGACCGCACTAAGATTAAGTCGGTTGCAACTACACCACCACGTCACAGACCAAAGGTTTCGAAGACCGTAAAATGGAATAGCGAAGCTCCTCACTTCAAATAGTCGGCCTTTTTGTATCCTGGTAAAGCATGAATGTGGAATGAAAAATATTGAGCAGAGTGGATAAGACATGTGATTGCGTGTTCTTTCGACTTGAGGGTAGGAACTCCTCAATGACGGAATCGTCCGATACCACCATACGAGAAGTACCAACCATCAAGCACAGCCTATGCGTGGTGCAATAGAAGACGCCTCTTTATTGGACCTGATGTCTTCTGCAGACCCATGCCTTGTAGCCCTGAAGATGCGAGCAGACTGAAAAAGACAAAGCGAAATTTACCTACAGAGTGTTAAATGCCTGCCATGGGGCGGGCACGATTCTTTTGATACTGTAAAACAAGGAAAGGCAAAACGGCATAGAAGAGCAGACGTACGTCCATGGATGTTATCGTGACTGGAGTAGACGCCAGCGTGATGGATGAGAACGTCTCAATGATAGAACTATGTCTGACACCACCGCGCAGAAAGGTAATAGCTTTGTAAGAATCTTGTACTTTGACGAGGGCGATGAGAACATGAGCCTGAGGGGGGCGGCCAACTTGCGTAAAGTTGAGGACATCGATAGGCGATGGATCGGCTGATCGGGTTAGTTAGTGCTGCGTCGGGTACATACTACACATTTCAATCGACTGGAATTACCGAGCAGGCGTTCATAGAAGACACGCATCTTGGCCGCGGGGAGTATTTAAAAAATCTTGCGATCCACACCGCTACGCCACATCCAAAAAGCAGCTACCACAGTCTTACTGGTCGATCTCAGAGAAATTTGGCAGGAGAAGCGAGGAGTTTGAATTTTGCCCTTTATGTAATCGATGTTTGTTACGTACAGCCTGAGCGTCAACGTTTCAACGTGACAAGTCCTTCGCTCGCATCGTACAAAGTACTAGCTATATTATCATAGCGCACCCAGGAGCAGTAGTGAGCATTGAATGGCATAATAAAATGGTACCATTTAATGCATTTCACCCGCCCATGCCCCAATATCAGCCACCTGTCGAACCTTTGATTTGGATCGTCAATCTTTCGAGCCTCTACCAAGACAAAAAATCCTGGCCATTCTAAAATTCTTCTTGAGCTTCGGATGACGGTCATGGATATCATGTTATACTCTATCTTGCACAAAGCCTCCATGGTACCTTGGATAGAAGGATTCTGTGGCATACATCGCCCTTTTGTCGATCTATGCCTTCATTGACAGCAAGCTCAGAGGATTGTGTGCGGTCCTACTCACACCGCATCAACCACTAAATCACACAGCAACTTCAGTCAAGGGCCGGAAGCTTGATATCGTCCTCTGGAGTAACCGCATAGCTATGCTGGCGTCTAGTCAGTTTCCCATTGTCACGGCCCTTGGCACAAAGAACAATATCGTGTCTTGTAGGTGGAAAAGCTGCGAATCTGACATGTCGTTGAGTTTTCGCATCAGTTGACACAGACATAAGCTACGGTAGGGTATGGCATTTAATTACTCTCCACGGGGTACTTACTCGTGGATGAACTCAATTATATCCATTGAATGATGGCTAGGACATGCTTTACGCTCCCTTGTGTACATGCGGTGGGTCGAGTGGTATCATATCCCTAGTACGTATCTTCTATTCCGTACTTGCAATATTCTAATGGAGTTGATCGAAAGCTTCCCTTTGAGCGAGGCATCGCTTCGCGCTGGTATCACTGTCATGGCTGCTTTCTTTATTCTGATCATAGTATCACTGCGTCCTGTTCGCACTGGAGCTTACGAGGTCTTCTTCTACATTCACTTCGTTGGGATCGGGTGGGTGTAGGATTTTTCCATGTGTTTTGTATTTTTTTTGACCGATAGAATCCAGTATATTTCTGGTGGGAGGATATCACCACACCAAAGGTGCTTAGTAAGTGCAAATTAATACAGATAGCCTCATTTCTGACTGGCAGCAAATAGAGGGTCGTACTGGATATGGCCCTCGTTTGTCTTCTGGGCTCTCGATCGCTTCATCCGGGTGGTTCGACTTGTTGTATTCAATCACTCTTACTTCAAGTCAGAAGCTGGGACAATGGATGCAGCGACAGAATTGCTTCCCGAAGATATCGTTCGATTGCGCCTACGTCGGCCTCCGCATTTCCACTGGTCCCCAGGACACACGGCATATCTAATCATGCCCTCAGTTTCGACACTGCCATTCGAAGCGCACCCTTTTACTATTGTGAGTTTCGATTCTAGTTTCCTGTCAACCGCAAGACCAGAGGATCAATCGGGAAGCGGTGAAAATTACGGAGCCCAGGTTCTGGGATCGAGTGCTCTGTTCTGGAAGGAGCTAGTGTTTTCGGTCAACATGCACGGAGGGTTCACAAAAAGGTTAAAGGAGGTAGTTGTAACGAAGGGTGAAGTTAAGGTTTTTGTGGATGGTTTTTATGGCTTGTTTTCTGACCTTGGTTTTTACAACACGTTTGTATTTGTGGCAGGTGAGCTGTGCGTCGTCTCGTAATGACACAGTACTTATCAAACCAAGAGGATCTGGTATATCGCATACCCTCTTGGTATTCCTGAACGTTATCGAGCACGTGGATGAGTTTGATTGTTATCATTGATGCCTAATTGTTCTCATAGGTGCGTGCGCAAGGGAAAAAGCTCCTGCAAACGGGTAGTGTTCATTTGGTCTATATGCAGGGCCGGTGCTTAGATTCACGACTCATCCACAGCCCCTACGAGAAATAATAACATCATATTTTATAGAGTATGTTCAACGGATTGAAGAAGCCCTCATCAAGGCTGTGCAGCTTGCTCGGTCTTCTTTGACAGTGTCCATCCGTATCTTTGACACTGGTTCTCCATCAACATCACAGTACATGGAAGAAGATTTCAGCCTTTCAAATCCAACAGAGAAGAACGGCACTCCCGAACAAGTTCTGACAAGGAAGGGTTCTATAACGTCGTCAATGCTATTTTCATTATGCGGGGTCAAGATGGAAAGTGGACGAGCGGACCTGGATGCACTGCTCAAAGAAGAGGTCAGCATGGCATCTGGAAGTATGTCGGTGAGTGGTAAGTACTAAATCTGCCGGCCTCTATGAATGTGCAACTTACGGTATTACATTAGTTTGCGGATCGCAGGGTATAGTACATGTGGTCCGTCACGCACTTCGCTTGCCTGTCTCAGGACTTTCCAGTATTCTCAGTGGAGGGCTGAGCGAAACCCCATATGTCGAATCTTTCGGACATGCCTGATAGTCCACTCCTAGTAATCCACCCTGACTTATTCTGTTTTCTTTGTCACCAGAGTTTTCTTGTGGTATGTTATTGTAGCTGTTTAACAAGGACTCTCAGTGCTGTATCGTTTGTTAACATTTGACCCTCACCCAACATATAGGAATTTTTCCACACTACTGTCTACTCCCATGATAGTCATGAATGATGTGTCAAGACAATATCTCAGCAGTACTGTGACCTGAGAATGACATAGAAGATGTGAATGTGAATTGTGTGTGTGTGTGTTGAGTTGCATTCTTCAGAGGTGGTGGATGTGGCTCAACTTGGCAACATTGAATATTGCAGTGTCATATGTAGTTCTGTCAATCTGAGCTGAAGTTCTGACTTCAATGAATGGAGTTTATTGACCTTGTCCCTTGTGTCCAGTCACTTCGCATGTCATTTCCTTGCAGTCTGGTCCCTAATAAGCTGGCTCATTCCAAAAATCTTCCTCAACAGAAACCATCAAATATTCGCTGTGGCGTCAATATTGACAGGCCATTCATGACCCTCTATCTGAGTCCATGGTCATTGTTATCTATCTTTGAAAGACACCTGCTGTCTGAGGTACATGTGGTTGAGCTTTATGATTGAAGATTCAATGCTGACTGGTAGGTTAAGAGAGGAATACACCAAGTGAGAAGCCTATCAACATCTGTCAGCATATGGGATACCACAGATTGTTTTGCTGTGTTAATAAAGAAGGTGCATTGTAAAATCTATTCATATGTATGCCTTGGCCTGTTTCTTGACTAATCTGTCTGTACTAGTTTTTAGACATGTGCACCTTGCCATATTTCTGCCAGTCAAGCCAGCAAAGCACTGATACATAAGACATCAGTGATGATTGTGGAATGATGGGTGAGAATGTCTCAGTAATAGAGCCATGTCCACCAACACCACCACACAGGAAAGGTGGCAGCTCTGCAGGAATCTTGTACATTGACAAGGGTGGTGAGAAAACAAGCCTGAGGGGAGGTGGTCAACCTGTGTGGGATTGTAGGGCATGAATAGGTGATGGATGAGTTGATCGGGTCAGTTGGGGCTGCATCAGGTATATATTTCAATTGACTAAAATTACTGAGCAGACACTCATACAAGACATGCACCTTGGCCACAAAAAGAATAGAAAATCTTGCCATCCACACCACTACACCACACCTAAAAAGCAACTATCACATGTGCAGGACAAATGGTGATGCAGAATTGATGTTATTGCAGCAATCATTCTGCCTGCTAAAGTAAGTCTTGCAATGGCAGTGGCATGAAGGACTCAGTGAAGATGAGACAGAGTATATGATCAACAGATGAATGTTGTACCTTGTAGATGTGGCAATGCAAGAAAGTAAAAGGTGATTCTGTGAGGCCTCTATCATGTACACTGATTGGCAACTGCAGGACACAGGATATCCAACCATCTGACCCCAATGATCTACACCAGCATAGTCATTGAGTTGGAGTTGGTCATCATTCCCATGCATCACATACATATTATTCCCACCTCCCTAAGGTGGGTTCTGTGGGTAAGAAACATCTTTTTCTCTACAAGAAGATGTGCAGGAAAGTTTTATGTCAGTGACAACTGTGGGAATGGTATGTTTCACAAAACATGTCTCAGTCTCTCTTTGATGCATCCCCCATTTGTTCTTTTCCTTTTGGTATGTTTTTTCTCCCTTGTTGACTTGCACTCATATTCCTGCTATCTAGGATCTTCTTGGTGAAGACTCCCTCCTGTGTGTCTCATGTCCTTGATGAGTGTGCATGTCCACCCTCCACTGTTCACAATATCTGCAATTACCCTGATTATTATGACCCTCTTTATTATCCCCAATATCATACCTCAATTTTTTCTACTGTGTCTGCATTCTGTGCTTGGCTTCTCAAATCCCTCATTTCTCATCACTGTACATGCATGTCTTGCATGCTGTTATTCATGGGTTCTATTTGCTATGATGGTGTACTTGTCATCATCATGCAGCAAAGGACATTTATTTCATTGTTATTCCATGCCTTTCAAAGCACTGGTTATTGTCACTGTGGCATCATCCATCAACTGTCCTTCACTTCCTCTCAAGTTTGTTTTGTGGACTGGTTGGAATATTATCCCCCTTGGTCTTATACCTGTGATGAAACTATGCTTGATGAAAGTCTGAAACACCTTGAATGACATGTAGGGAACAACAATATTGAGGTCCCAAGGGACACTGGTTGACTCCCATGATCATGGCATGTGCTGCAGATCTGGTGATCATGCTGCCATTGCATCTCAATATTTTGATGAATTTAGAGAAGTATGTAAGTGCAAGTGGTTCAATGAGCTGATGGTAACATCAAAGGACAACTTTACATGCCAATTCCCTGTGATGGTGACTGGTGTGACTGATTGAATGAAGATTAGTTATCATCAAGATCTCCAGAATGCTCATGGCAACATTGGGAGTGTGAGCGACTGGTTTGAGTATGAGTACAAGGATGACAAATGAACAGTTTTCTTACAATGTCCAGGGCAAAGGATAGCTAGGTTAAGTGACAGGTTGGGTTCTGAAGGGGCCATGTAAGTGAGATCACTGGATAAGAAGAGGTGAGTCTTGACAATAAAGGTTGAAGAAGATATTGCATGGAACACAGGGAGCAGTGGCTTGGTGTGTCTCAGATTGCATTGTGTGGCAATGGTTACAAATCAGGTGTATGAAGAATGGAGAGACTGGTCAGGATGAGTGCATTGGAAGGTGGCAGAGTTGGGTTAGCAGTAGAGGTAGTATCAACTCAGACAATGTGAACAGTGAGTCTACTTGTTGATACAGCACAAAGAGTCAGACATGCCAGAAGATTGATGGAGTAGTTTCAATAGTACTACACTAAGTTGAAATGTTTGGGACAGAGCCTTACCAGTTTTCAAAAGAATCTGAGGAGGTGGGAACAGGTGTGTCTGTGGCACTACAATATAATTATTAGTGGTACTAAAAATAACTTTCAAAACTTTTTGGAAACTTGGGTAGAGTGTGGCTAAACCTTCCAACACTTCAGGCAACTTGGCCTGGATTGAAAGTCAGTCTGGTGAAGGAATCAACTACTCAGATATGGCTCTACAAGGAATACCAAGTCAGAGTATATAGGTGGTTGTCTCAACGAGCCCCTTCAGTGACAAACTTTGTATTATACGGGTCACCCAACCTACATAATATCCCGTATAAGATGGGCCAGCAGACTATGGGCTGATGTTATGTATATCCTTGATGTTGATGGGTGGGCCCATCTATGCTGATGTTATAAATATCCTTGATGATGGTGGATGGGCCGGAAGAAATATTATTACTGATGGAGATGGGTGTGTGAGAGGTGACGAGACTCAGACTAAGGAACTAAGGATGGGAACAGACTCAGTCTTGGATCGAAAGACTAAGATTAACTATGGATCATACCTAAGGATGGGAACGGACTTAGTAGAGTAGTAGTTAGTAAGGGTAGAGTAGAATCATTAATAAGAAAGCTCACCTCAGTCTTGGATCGAAAGACTGAGGGAGATTATTCGATGAAGAGAGGAATTAATATGTTTGATTGAGATGGAGAATCAATGGGGAATGTGTATGATGCATGGTAGGAGGAGTGATTGTGTATGTAAAAGGAAAAAGGTTAAGTATGTATAAAGGTCATATCTTGATACTCCCACTCAGACGCAAATCACTAGAGACGTGTGTGTAGCTTATTCAGCTGGTTCTTCATTTGAAGGTGAACAAAGGGCGAGTGAGTGACGATGGTTGTGGAAAAGTTTTTGTGGTAGGGATTTCGTGAAAATGTTGGCAACCATATCGTGTGTGGGTACATATGGAATAATGATGGTCCCATCGCTAACTAGATCTCGAATGAAGTGATAGCAGATGTGAATGTGCTTTGCCCAGTTGTGAAATTGCAGGTTTTTTGTTAGTGCATGACTTCCATTATTATCACTGTATAGTGTGGTGGGGGTGATCAGTGACAGGTTGAGACCAAAGTTGCATAGCAGCTGACTGAGATGGATCTGCTCACGGGCTGTGTTAGAGAGAGAGATGTATTCAGCTTCAGTGGACGAAGTCGCAACGATGGATTGCTTTTGAGCATGCCAACTAATGGGGGAACTGAAGAGATAGTAGACATAGCCCCCAATCGAACGACTATCATCTTTGTCAGACGTGAAGTCTGAGTCTGAGTAACCAATGAGTCCTTGGTTGGATAAACCAAAGGTCAGGGAATGATGTGTGGATCCACGGAGGTAATGAAGGACATGGTGAAGTTGGTGATAGTGCTCTATGCCAGGGTTGCTCAAAAATTTCGACAGCGTCAATACTGCATATGCAATGTCAGGATGACTAACGCACATAGCGAAGTTGAGTTCCCCAATGACATGCGCATATGGCATGTGCGTGAATTGTCGCACTTCAGTTTGCGTGAGGGGTGCAGATGACTTCGTCAAGGAGATGCCTGGGACCATGGGGGTAGACACTGGACTACAATCTGACATCTGAGTTTCACTGAGGATCTGTTCAAGAAAAGAGGATTGGTTGATGGTAAGGAGCTTCTTGGAGCAATCACATGTGATATGCATCCCTAAAAAATGACATGCTTTGCCAAGATCCTTCATCTCAAAATGTTTGCCCATCTCCAACTTAAAAACATTAAGGAAATTGCGACAATTCAATGCGAGCAACATGTCGTCAATGTAAATGAGGAGCCAAATGGTCTTGTCACCCTTGCGCAGGACATACAGACTATAGTCTGCTTCACTGCGAACAAAATTGAAGCCTTCTTTTCATAAGAAGTTGTCAAGCATCTTGTTCCATTGACGACCAGCTTGCTTGAGTCTGTAAATGGCCTTGAGAAGTTTCCAGACCCAGTCTGGGTGTTCAGAATCTTTGAAACCTGGTGGTTGACACATGTAGATTTCTTCATCAAGGTTGCCATTGAGGAAAGCAGTCTTGATGTCCATTTGATCAAGTTCAAGATCGAACTTAGCGACCATGGAGAGTAGCACATGTACCGTGTCGTACTTTGTGACAGGGGCGAAGGTGTTGGTATAGTCTAGACCTTTGATCTGGGTGAAACCCTGTGCAACAAGATGGGCCTTATGATGGGCAATCTGACCATTCTCGTCATATTTGTGTGAGTATACCCACCGTGAGCCTACTGCTTTTCTCCCTGATGGGAGTGGTGTTAAGACACCCACTCCTTTTTCTCCCAATGAAGCTAACTCTTCATTCATCACACTTTCCCAATGACCCAAATCTGTTGACAAGCGAGCTGCAGATATTGTTTTGAGGGGGAGCTTCTGTCCATCAATCTTATTGCCATCTGTCAAGGATACATGTCTTGCGGAGTGTTCGATGATGGCGTTGGGGGTTGCAGTAGTATCACAATCTTGTTCTTCATCAACTTCCTCCTCGACAGTGATGGGGACATAGGTCCAATGCTGCTGTACTGGAATATGTTTGGTCGGAATGGCAACAGACTTCGGAACCACTGGTCATGCGTCGATGCATTGACGTGTTGAATGTCGTGGCTCAGGAGGTGGTGCTGTTTCTATAGGAAGTTCAGTAGTGACAGGAACTGGCAGAACATTGTCGTTTGACTGCAGGAATGGCTGTGGAGGTTCAGGGATGGGAGGAGTGGAAAACAGAAGTGCTCTCACTGAAACATTATTTGGTCCTGGTAATGTGATCTCAGAGCCATCTTCTCAAGGTCGTGTGATTTTGAAGCCATCTTCTGATATTGGCAGTGATTGTGGCAATGCGTGAGTGGACTGCTGCATTAGCGTGCACTGATTATATAGTTCGACAAGGGGGGAAATGACTGAGTTGGGTGTGCCATAGAAGACGGTTTCATCAAAATGGACATTCTGGGAGCGTACTGTTTGTCATGTCACCGGGTCCCATAGAAGGTATCCAGCATCCTTGACATGTCTTAATAAGAAGCACCACCTTGTGACAAATTTGTATTTGTTGCGATTATTGTCTGGGATGTGAGCATAGGCAAGGCAGCCAAATGGACATAAGTATGAGACATTTGGTAGTTCACCATAGAATAGTTCAAAAGGTGTCCTATTGTCAGTGGCTGACGACGGAAGGAAGTTCTTGATGTAAGCTGAGTTGAGGATTGCATGACCCCAGAACAAATGAGGGTAACCGCTCTGGTGGTGAGCACTCAATGCTCGAGTGGCAACAGTCTGGTGTCCGCGCTCTGCAACACCGTTTTGTTCTGCTGTGTATGGCATTGTAAGCTCATGTTCAATGCCCTTACTGCACAGAAGCTCAATGGTAGCGTGAGAGACATATTCACTGCCATTGTCACTCCAGAGACATTTGACTCGCTGACCTAACTGGTTCTCAATCCAAGCGATATATCACAGAAGATGAGAATGTACCTCACTCTTGTGTTTAAGGAGGTAAATAGTCAAAAAGTGTGAAAAATCATCTGTGAAGGCGATGAAATAGGTTTCGCCAGATTGTGTTGCAGTGTTGACAGGTCCCCAAACATCAGTGTGAATGAGCTCTGCAATGTGTGTTGCACGGTGTCGAGCATGAGGCAGGAATGGTAAGTGTTTTTGCTTGCCCATTAGGCATGATGGGCAGTCAATATGGTCACCAGGTCCTGCGGACTTGTCTGAGGAATCAAGAGTCAATCCCACTACAACTTTCTCAGCTTTTCGCAAGGTAGAATTTGAGGCATGGCCCATACGTGCATGCCATACAGCCAGTGGTAAGGGCATAGCCGAGGTGGACCTGCTGGCAAAAGCCACATGGGTGTGCTTGGCCCATAGATAGTACAAACCAGCAGAGCACTCCACACGTGCAATCACAGTTCTATTAGCACGATGCATTTGTCCTCCTTCAGCATCCATTTGGAAGAAGATGCCTTCCGACACTAAAGCAGACACAGATATCAGTGTGTACCGTAGGTCAGGTACATGGAGGAAGGGGAGTTTGATGGACTCATGTTTCCTGTTGTTGTTGAGCGCTAGTGTGATGAATCCCCATCCTGGGGCAAGAACGGTATCATTATTGGCAAGCTTCACTATTAGGGGAGGGTTATAGGTTCTGTAACGAGTGAAGAGGGAGTGTTTGGATTCCATATGTGTGGTGGCAGCTGAGTCTACATGGAATGGGAATGAAATAGTGTTCATATTAGAGTAACTGGCAGAATGCACAGGAAGACAAAGGAAGAATGGGATGTTGTCAGGTTGTCCTAACGTGAGAGCCAATATGTCAGTGCCTTGTGAGGGTGAGGAAGGGATACATGCTGACATATTGGGCACATCCGATTTTCCTAGGTGAGCATGGCAGTTGTGCCAGATGTGGCCTGTACGTTTGCAAGACCCACATGTCAAATGCCATGAAAGTTCCCATTTGTCACCCTTGGTAATGTTGAGCTCCTTCGGCTTCAGATGCTCAGCTGGCTTCCCCGGTTTGATAGCTCTAGCTGCCATGGCAGTGTGATGCGTATGTGGGTTGTCTGATCCAAAACTCACATAGTACTGTTTGGAGTTTCAGATCTGATTTATGACGCCTTCGAGCGTTAGTTTTCCAGCATTTGCATCAGCACTATGAAGAATAAGTTGCGAGAGTGGGGCATAGAAGTCTGGTAATGCACAGAGCAATGCTTGTACAAGAGTGTACTCGTTGCACTTCCATTCTGTTGACTCAATAGCTTTGAACTGGGCCTTAATATCTGTAACTTCCTTGATTGAAAGCGTGAGTGAATCACTGTCTGAAGCTTTTGGGAGGTCGAAAACATGACCCATAAGACGTGTGAAATGGATACTGATGGTGGCCTGGTACTTATTCTCAAGCACCTTCCAAACAAGTGCAGGATCTGAAACACCTGTGAAATGGATTAAGTTGCTGGAGTGCACAGCCATCCTGAGCAATCCTTTGGTAATACTCTGTCGTTCACAAAAGGACATGACATCTACACTTGCTATATGTGTGGCAAGTTGTTGTGCAAAAATTGCATCGGACTCAGTAGAGAGTTTGATTGGCAGTTGCGGTTCCTTTTCATCACCAATGAGGAGGCGCCAGAGGTTGAATAAGGATAACCAGAGGTCCATAGATGTGACCCATGACAAATAGTTGGATCCATTTGCATCTAGTGGAGAATGGGGAAATGAAGAAGGAATTCGGATATTGGAAGACATCTTGGATGATAATGAAAAGAGCGTCAGCAATGGCAACAATTGAGAAGATGGAATGGGCAGTTTGAAGGTGGAATGAGAGGAAAGAGTGGGCGTCAATGGTGGTGATGGCAGTAAGGGGATAGATAGCACCCATGGGTCAAGCAGTGACAAGGGCCAGCCTTGTTCCAGTTTGGGAAAAGTTGGAGAGGCTCAGATAAGGCAAGTGGAAGTGAGAAACGAATGTAGGCCTAGTCTGAGCCAGGGCTCATAACCTGTGAGAGGTGACGAGACTCGGACTAAGGAACTAAGGATGGGAACGGACTCAGTCTTGGATCGAAAGACTAAGATTAACTATGGATCATACCTAAGGATGGGAACGGACTTAGTAGAGTAGTAGTTAGTAAGGGTAGAGTAGAATCATTAATAAGAAAGCTCACCTCAGTCTTGGATCGAAAGACTGAGGGAGATTATTCAATGAAGAGAGGAATTAATATGTTTGATTGAGATGGAGAATCAATGGGGAATGTGTATGACGCATGGTAGGAGGAGTGATTGTGTATGTAAAAGGAAAAAGGTTAAGTACGTATAAAGGTCATATCTTGATAGGGTGGGCCCATCTGGGCAATATGTAGAGTAGAATAGACATATATTATAGACAGCTGGGCTGAAGAGAGATGTATGGTAGATATTATTATGTAGACAGGTGGGCTGATGTATTAGTATTATTTGTAGACAGGTGGGCTGAGGTGGGGGCTATATTAGATAGATGGGTGGGCCGATGTAGGGTATATTAGATAGACAGGTGGGCCAATGGGGCAGGGAAATATGTATTATATACAGTGGCTCAAAAAACTGTCCACATGTTTTTGCATTTTTTACTATTTACAATATTGTGTGAGAATACATAAAGACCTCAGTGACATGCTGATACCATATTGTGGTGCTGCTTCAGGGCTTTGGATTGAGCACCACATCGTGAGAATCAGAGGAGATAAGGTGGAGATACAAGGCTTACAAAATTGTGACTCATGTGGACAGTTTTTTGAGCACATATTGAAACTATATAAATCATCATTTATGACACCATAATAATCATGCCACCATTAAATAAATTATAAAGTGGTGTCATTATGTCATTTTAAAACCATATCTAACTATACAAACCAAAAATTTCCATATGTCATGGTTATATTCACCATGAAAGCCACCCCCCCTGCGCAAAGGGATAATATCCTCTCTCTTTCCTATTCTGGCCTCTCTGCTTGTCAAATTTCCTCTAGAACTGGAGTATCCAAGTCCACTGTGGCCAAGTTCATCAAAGAAAGTCACACAGACAAGGAAAACTTCTGTGAAGGGCGTCCATCCAAGCTCACCTCTACTGATAGGAGGGCTATTATTCAACATATCACTACAGGAAAGGCTGATAATGCTGTCCAGGTCACCTATTACATCAATTCCACCATCACATTCCCTGTCTCTTTACACACTGTGAGAAACATTCTCAAGACAGCTCATCTCAGGTCAGTAACAAGGAAGAAAAGGCTCTCCTCTCTATCACACATATGCAGAGATGACTAACCTTTGCCTTAGCCCATCAGAATTGGATTACATGGACTGGAAGCATGTTATATGATCATATAAGACCACAATAAATAGGATTAGGTCAAATGGCAAGGTATATATGTGAAAAAAGAAGGGTGCTAGTCCTCTCTGCATATGTGTGATAGAGAGGAGAGCCTTTTCTTCCTTGTTACTGACCTGAGATGAGCTGTCTTGAGAATGTTTCTCACAGTGTGTAAAGAGACAGGGAATGTGATGGTGGAATTGATGTAATAGGTGACCTGGACAGCATTATCAGCCTTTCCTGTAGTGATATGTTAAATAATAGCCCTCCTATCAGTAGAGGTGAGCTTGGATGGACGCCCTTCACAGAAGTTTTCCTTGTCTGTGTGACTTTCTTTGATGAACTTGGCCACAGTGGACTTGGATACTCCAGTTCTAGAGGAAATTTGACAAGCAGAGAGGCCAGAATAGGAAAGAGAGAGGATATTATCCCTTTGAGCAGGGGGGGTGGCTTTCATGGTGAATATAACCATGACATATGGAAATTTTTGGTTTGTATAGTTAGATATGGTTTTAAAATGACATAATGACACCACTTTATAATTTATTTAATGGTGGCATGATTATTATGGTGTCATAAATGATGATTTATATAGTTTCAATATGTGCTCAAAAAACTGTCCACATGAGTCACAATTTTGTAAGCCTTGTATCTCCACCTTATCTCCTCTGATTCTCACGATGTGGTGCTCAATCCAAAGCCCTGAAGCAGCACCACAATATGGTATCAGCATGTCACTGAGGTCTTTATGTATTCTCACACAATATTGTAAATAGTAAAAAATGCAAAAACATGTGGACAGTTTTTTGAGCCACTGTATATGGGTGGGCCGATGGAGGGGGATGTCATATAAACAGGTAGGCTGATGGGGCAGGAAATATGTATTATATATACAGGAGGGCTGACATAGGGTATATTAGATAGACAGGTGGGCCAATGGAGGGGGATGTCATATAAATGGGTGGGCCCAGATACATATCATTTAGACATATGGGCCAAGGTATTGGTATACTATATGGACATATGAGCAATGCTGTTGCACTAGTTTTGATCCAAGTCATCAATGACATTCAGACTCAGATCCTGTCAATGTCAATCAAAGTCAACACAGTGAGTACTGAGTCCCGAAACCTGAACATCAAACCCCAACCATCGAAACCCAAAACCCAAAGTTTTGAAACACCAACATTGAAACTCAAAACTCAAAACTCAAACATTTTTATGACTGTCAAGTTTCCAGTCTTGAATCACTGAGTCCTGCATACCAAATGCTGACACCTGAAGTTGTGTTGGTACTTGGACTTTGGGACTCAGTGATTTGATACTTGAAAGTCATACCAATATCTGAATTTCGAGTTTCGAGTTTCAAGACTTGAATCACCAAGTCCTGAAACCCAAACATTGAAACCCAACACCCAAAACTCACAGGTTGTACCAATATCTGAATTTTGAGTTTTGAGTTTTGAGTTTTGAGACTCAAATCAGCAAGTCCCAAAACCTGAGTCCCGAACATTGAAACCTGACACCCAAAATTGGAAAGTCGTACCAATATCTGAATTTCAAGTGTCAAATTTTGAGACTCAAATCACTGAGTCCCAAAGCCTAACACCTGAAACTTGAAAGTTGTAAAAATGTATGAGTTTTGAGTTTTGAGTTTGAAAATTGAGACTTGAAACTCATACATTTTTACAACTGTTGAGTTTTGGGTGTCAGGTTTTGGGACTTGATGATTTGAGTCTTGAAACTCAAAATTCAGATATTGGTACAACCTTTGAGTTTTGGGTGTTGGGTTTTGATGTTCAGGTTTCAGGACTCAGTGATTTGAGTTTTGAAACTCAAAACTTGAAATTCAGATATTGGTACAACTTTTGAGTTTCAGGTGTCAGGTTTTGATGTTTGGGACTTGGGACTTGGGACTCAGTGATTCAAGTCTCAAAACTCAAAACTCAAAATTCAGATATTGGTACAACCTGCAAGTTTCAGGTGTTGGGTTTCAATGTTTGGGACTTGGGACTCGAAACCTGACAGTCATAACAATGTATGAGTTTCAAGTTTTGAGTCTTGAATCACTGAGTCCCGAGTCCTGAAACCTGAACATCCAACCCCTTATATCCAACCCCAAAACCTGAAACTTAAAACTTGTCAAAATGTATGAGTTTTGAGGTTTGAGTGTCAATTTGTAAACTCAAAACTCATACATTTTGACAAGTTTTGAGTTTTGGGGTTTGATATAAGGGGTTAGATGTTTGGGTTTCAGGACTTGGGACTTGGTGATTCAAGACTCAAAACTTGAAACTCATACATTGTTATGACTGTCAGGTTTCAAGTTTTGATCTTTGTTTCTAACTTTTGGGTTTCGCTACTTGGTTTTTTGAGACTTGGTGATTGAATAAATGGACTGGCAGAGGTAACATTCATTGAAAAACTTGTATATATGTCTATCACTATGCAATTATATAGCCATGTCAACCTCCTCAGAAGATGCTTCAACCTTCACCTCAACATCCATGTCATTGGAAGAATCATATTCTGGGACCAGGTTGCCCAGATCACCTGGGTCTGCATTTTTGCTGGACGTATCTGGAAGCTCTGGTTGAACAACCCAGTTGTACTCAAACAGGAGGCCCTCAATGGCAAAGGCATCCTCAAATTTTGGGGGTGCAGGTGTCATCTCTCCAATTGAGAGATCAATGAGAGGGGGGAGTGCAAATGTGGATGGTGACATGGACAGGGGACAGATTGATCAAGCAACAAGGATGTTGCATTGGCCAGAGGTTCAGGAAGTGGGAATGCAGGGTGCCAGTTGACGATTTCACACCTAAGGCCTTTATGGAGGCATTGCAGGGTATTAATCTTACCATCCTGCTCTGCCACATGAGCCTCGAGAATGGTGATGCGAGCTGTGCCATCCCAAATTGCAATTGCCATGGCATGAAGATCCAGCATGAGCAGGTCGAGTGCTGCAGCAGGGACTGCCAGACTGGGTGCTGGAGCAGGGACTGCTGAACTCAAAGACAGAAGTGCTACAAGGGAAAATTATGGTCAGATGGTGATGAAACAAAACTCAGGTGACTTATGAGCTGGTGCAGGGTGCCTTGCCAGCAGTGATGGTCTTGCTGTGACCACACGTCTGGGTCTTGGGGGTTGTCACAGCCACGACACCCGGAGTTCTGGACTTGCCACGAGACTGACTGTGAGTCCAGGCCTTGGATTGGGAGGTGGGGGGAGCAATGGAGGGAGCCTTGGAGGGCATCCTGGACCTTGTGTTCTGGGTGGTAGAGGACCCACAAACACGTTTTGGCAGGGTACCCATAGTTGCTGGGATGCACTTGACCTTCTTTGTTGTGCAGTGGACACATGACATACATGGATTTCCAGTCCTCTTGTCCAACTGAGTTGCACAGGGCCACTTTAGCTTGGTGCAAACCTGGCATGGGTTGTTCTGTGGATTGTGTTAGTGAATGGACACTTGTCAAATAAATCAAAGTACTCACTGGTCCGGGAATAAGAATATCACCTCCATTGATAACTGGGGGTGCCTCCACTGGGCTTTTGGGAGTCAGCTGGGAGGGCTTGATGACTGCCAGGTGACTGCTGGCAATCACCTGGTACATTGTGAGCATACACCTGAGTCCTGGACACATAAATGTGACTTACTGTAGCAGGGCCAAAGGGCTTTTTGGTTGGAACCCAGGGTGATCTAGGCGAATTGAAGAGCTGGGGAAGGATGACCTCCAGCACTCCACCTGAAAATGGCTACAAGACAATGTGAGCCAAGTCAAAGATGAACCAGACAACATACCTGAATACCCATGTCTTCCTCATCTTCTGAGTCCACTAGGGGCTTGGACATCACCCAGCAAGAGGACTTCACATGCTTGCAAGTCTTCATCGCAGACTTTGGTGGTTGGGAGGAGAGTCCTGAAATCATGGGAGACTTCCTCTTCCAACTCCCTTCTGCCTTGGGCTCCAGGTCAGCATCAATGGCCTTACCTTTCCCCTTGTCCCAGAACTCAGTGGTGGTGTCAGTGGAGGGACTGGCAACATTGCTGGCATGGATGGGTGGGGAGGGAAAGTCCACTGGAATCAGACCTATGGAGGGAGGAGCAGCAACTGGGAGATCAAAGGTATGGTCACCTAAGGCCTCCCAGGCAAGGAGCTTGGGGTGCCAGATGTGCATCAAGAGATGGGGATCATCATATCCAATATTGTGCCAGTTGGGCCAGACCTGGGGAGTCATGCCCCAGACATGCAATAGCTCCTTGGAGCATGAAAGCACAATGCCGGGCAGGGGTCCAGACCCATAGTCCTTGATCACTTGAGCCTGCCTGGATGTTAGAGAGAGAAAAAGAAAACAAAAGAAAGCTACATACCACAAGTGAACTGACCTGTGTTTTCAGAGAAAAGTAGCTGTTACACAGGGGAATCTGCCAGGTGCCACTGATGATGGCCATGATCTGGGCAGTGGATGCCTTGAGACCGGTCAAAGAGTTGTCAACTGGAGTGGACATGATGATTGAGTTGAGAGATTTAAAGATCTTGAAATTGGGTTGAAATCAGTTATCACAAGGATGAAGTTTCAAAAGAAACAAGACATTTGATGGACAATTGATAAAATTGTTGATTGTTTGTCTTTGTTTGGTCTTGGTTCAACTTCCAGCAATTGCCAGTTTTGTATTGAACTTCGAAGTTTTTTCAATTATCAGTCAACAAATCAGTAAGTTCCCCACACAACATGAGTCCACAGACAGCCATTTGATTCAATGACCCTCCAGTGACTGACTACAATTCAATGGATGTGGATGAGTCCACTGTGTCCTGGGCATCACTAGGTGTGTTGTATTTTTATCATGCCTTATCTATTTACTGGGTATCCCTTAGATGATCTATACCTAGGGCCGGATGATGACATAGAATATGATTCTCCATCATCCAGATCACTGGATGTCTTGGCTGCAATACCTGGTAAGTTTATACATTCATTAGGATTGAGGATCACCATGCATGCTCACTAAACCCTTACAGATCAATCACCTCCAGCTCAAGCTGATCATCTAGGTTTTCTCATTGATCCAGACTTGTACCTCAGGCCTGAGGATGATATCATTGATGTGGATGAGTTGCTGGATTCTGCTGATCCTAAGATTGATGTTCTGGCTGCATCAGAAGCATCTATGTCATGTGAGTCCATTAATTCCAGAGGATTATAGATACTTATTGTATCTCCCAAGTAGATGACACCTCTAATGAACTTCATTCAGAGTATCCAGAGCTCACTACTGAAGATTTACATTCAATGGCCTGGGAGTTCCGACCATTTGGGTCATATGAACACACCAGGTGTGAGTATCTGACAAAGCAGATCATTTATCTCTGTGCCAATTTTTCTGCAAGTGCAATCTGTTTAAGATCGACTTGGTGATTACAAACACTGTACCAGGGATCTTCCTGATCCTTCCATTCCACTGCTACTCGAGGCTGAGCGACCCTTCTGGATCCCAAACAGCACCCCTCCCTATTCATTCTTCCAAGCTGACATCACAAACACTCTCATCCCACATTGCCTCCACATCTCCTTCAAAAGGTGCTCCATATACGCAGGTCCCTTCTTATGAGTGACTTGTGCCTGTATCTCAGGAGGAGGAAAGTTGTTGGACCATTCTTCAGCTGTTTCCTTTGCCTTCTCCAACTCATTGTCAGACAATTCAGCCATGACTCTCTTCACAGCCACCTGATAATGCTTGAACATACTGGGACCTCCTGGCTTTGCCCTGGACTCATCCTCAATCCTCTTTAGCACCTCTTCCCAGTTCCACTGGTAGATCACCATCCTAGGTGTCCATTTCCTCCCATACTTTATCATGTCCTTCCTTTCCTTCTTTTTCCTGTTGTTGAACAACCAAGTCTTGTATATCTGAGCATTGATAGAAGAATAAGATATTAAAATTTTAGTTTTTCAACAGAGAGGATGAATCACCTGCTTCCTCTTCTTCCATTGTGCTTGGTCAACCTTAGGAGCAAATAACCTGGCAGCCCTAGCTATGGTAGTGAAAACTGCTCACTTCTCTTTCTGTTTTGCTGAAGTCCACTTAGGAAGGTAGTTCTTCAACTCCAAATTTTTGTTTTTCATGAGCTTCTGTGTCTGTGGTTGATGTGTCCTATGTCTTCCAGAAGTCAACTGAGTGGAGTGACCTGATCTTGCCATGGTGAATGAGATTGCAGAATGGGCTGAGGATAAGCAAGGTGGAAGCAATAATGGTGACAAGTTGAACTTTGAGCAAAGCCTAACAGTTGGTTAATCGACCCATATTGGATGCAATGCCATTAGTGGAAATGAATTTGTAATGATGCATCAAGACTGCATAACATCATATTGCAACAATGATTCATTTGACCTTCCTGAGCTAATGCTTTACTTGCAACATCAGAAACTAAGATGAAGATAGGTAGATGTACCCCACTGCAAAAATCCCACAGGGTAGAAGTAAGGGGCAGTAAGGGTAGGAAAACTTGGGTCAAGGTCCCACTTGCTAGCACAAAACAACATGCCTACAGGTCCATGCCTGACTCTCCCCCAGAATCACCAACACTTCAGCCTGTTGAGGCACCACCTCCTTGGGAAGACTTTCCTGACAATGCTTATGAGCATGACCAAGGCTCATTTGAGCCTTTGCAACTCCCAAAAACCATGGCAAGTTCATGTAAAATGTTGGATTGTCATTCAAACAATAGCTAAGCATAAAAAATGCAGAGTCAGAATGACTACCTCAGGCAGTGGCTGCCAAGGCAGGAATCATATCTACATCACCTCCTAGATCGAGAAGCTCCACCAGAAGATAGGAGATGCATCATCTGCAACCAGGATGGGGTCTACAAATGTCAAGATTGTCTTGGGGAGCCACTATATTGCACTGGCTGTTGCAGGAGTCAATATCTTTGCAATCCTTTCCACTGAATCAGTCAATGGAATAGTCAATTCTTCAAGCAGAGTTGTCTCACCCATGTTGGACATGTCATACACCTTGGTCATGATGGCAAACAATGTCTGGTCCTCACAGATAGGTGGGATTTGTTTGAAGAAGACAAGCATGAAGACCAGCTTGAGCCTGAAGATCAACCATCTGTGTTGGGACCCGAGTTCCAGCCAAAGGAAAACACCATGGTCATCATTGACAAGTCTGGAGTTCATCACCTCAAGGTTCAATGCTGTGATTGTCCAAATGCCATGAGTCCAGACATTCAAATGTTTTGACATGGATTTTTCCCCATATCATTTAACAAGCCTAAGACTTTGTTCACCTTCAGGGTGCTCGATGATTTTCTATTGGACAACCTCAAATGTGGCACCTCGGTAATGAACTATTACAGCAAGCTCCAGTGAATGACCTTGAGCATGTTTCCACATCTTGTTCTGGTAACACCAAATCTCTGACATCTAAAGGACATTATATTGACAAAGCATGTGGCAAGGACTGATACAGAGAGCTCATGAGAGTCACTCAACAGTGGAGGCAGTTGAAGGCCATGAAATGGCATGGATTTGGCCATCATTCTAACAACCCGAATGCAGGAGATCTTGCATTGTTTTGCCTCACATGTCCTCAGCCTGGGATTAATGTATCCTTGTCAGGGGATGAATCACTTGATGAGTGAGTCTAGTTTGATACTGAAGTCACCTCAGCTATAATAATGACTCCAAGCTGGAAATACACCCACTCATTTGTTATGGACGGAAATTTCAAAGCTGAACACCTGCATCCCATCAAGCCATTTGATGAAGTGTGGCTTTCTGATGGGTTGGGATTCATGGTGGGAAAGGACAGGTATAAAACCCATCTTGCAGAGGCTGCTGACACATTAGAAAAATCGAGCTGCAACAATCACTGGGCAGTGAATCAAGCAAATGTGGCTTGGCACAAGCTGGAGTCCATGGGAATCAGGGGAGTTGCCTGTGCCTGACATGGTTGCTTTGTCCCTCACTCAATGGTAGATTTTCAGAAAGGTGAAAGGCAAGCCAACCATGCCATTCTACATTCATGAGTTAACGATGCATCATTTGCAGACAAATGAACATGGATTATGCCCTTTGTGAGGCTGCCCAGCACAACATGGAAGGCATAACCAGGGCTGTCACTTTCTATGACATCAACTGTCAATACAACAAGCACTTTCAGATTTAGGTGGATTGAAGCCGATTTCTTGAAATAGTTCTGGAATTGACCATCATTCCTGGAATTGGGTTGTGGCATGTCCATGGACATCAGGACAGTGGCTATGTCCGATATGTGTTGAATTTTATTGAAGGCATAGTTGGATTGATGGTGAGATCATGGAGACCCTATGGTTGCATCTCAACCTGATTTCCCCTGCTGCTTGGGGAATGTCATCCCTGCATTGAAAGGAATGTCTTGATTATCAGATGAATGATTCCAATTTCTGCAAGATGATCCGCATGAAAAGGACTCTTTGCTGTACATACAAGCAGGCAAAGAATGGCATCGCCAAAAGTGAAAAGGCTTTCAACAGACTTGATAAAGCAGCACCTGCAGCTTCAAAGAAAGAATGGTTAGCCAGTGAGAGGATTGCTCAGTCCAGCAGAATAAATGATCCTGTGGTGATGAATGTATATGAGATTAATATCAAGAAGGGTAAGTTGACTTTGGCTACATTGAAGTCAGAATTAATTGTTGCACTCAGCACTGAGCAAAAAGGAGATTGAGCTTAGACTGCTGGAGGAGGGTAATGCCCATAATGCAGCACCTGCTTGCAGATCAGTGGTAACATGGATATCAATGGGGTTGGCAATTGAAGAGGCTCAAATTGCATTGGTCATTGAGCTCCGAAGAATTGGAAGAAGAACTACAGAGACACAGAGATTAGATATTGCCCAGCAATGTGATTGTCTCCAAGGCCAGATAGATGGATTCACTCGGTCTGCTCTTATGCATCTGGGAGAGGGATTTGATGCAGACAATGATCCTGATGACTTGAACATAGACATTCTCGATGATCTCAATGATGACCCAGCAGATTTCACCAACATATCTGATACATGGGCAAACTCCCCTGAGCTCACTGTCATCCCATTACCATCAAACCTCAGGGTAGATTGAAGCAGATGCTGTATGGCAGAGGATCTGATTCCACTGGAGATGTTGCTTCATGAAGGGCAGGCCAAATCTCAAGTCCTGAAAACTTGAGCTTGGTCCCAGGTGACATTGGTACAGCAGGCAGTGTCCCTCCATGCCAGTATATATACAAAGACCTGGAAGCAAATAATGCAACTTGAGCTGGGGTAAGACTAGCTTCAGACATACAAACCACTGCTTTGGGAGCAGCTCAAAATCAGCACTGCCATCAGTGATCCAAATGCCTGAGGTCAGCGGAACAAGTCCCTTACTTGGTTCTGGTCTTTCAATGTGGACCTGGGGGGTCCAGATCACTCGTGGAATGAGGAATGTGAGTTTGGGCATGCTTGATGTATCCCATGCTCAGCTGATGGGACCCATCCAAAGTTTACTGAGTTCATTGGCTTTGGGCAAAGGCCCTACATGATTGATGGAAGGAAGAAATGACATTGGTCCAATTGGAGATGGATTGGACATATAACTTTTTCTTGTGGAAAGCAACCCAATGGGGCAACAGGATGCAGGAATCATTGGTGAAACACCTTCCAGGTCATTCATGCTACTCGGGAAGGCAATCCCAAATGTATTCATTACTGGCACAGGATGCCCAGGCAGCATTTCAAGACCTGCAGAGCAGGTTCATAGACACTCAAGATGAATGAACTTTTTTGCCAATGATATGAAACAGCTACTTCAACCCAAACATTGGAGTTTGAAAATTTTTATCCATCAACTGGTGGCTCATATCTTCACATCTGAACCAACTGGCATTGTGATTGTGATTTCCAGCTTCATACTCCTGCATTAGCCATGCCTGTATTGCAAACTCCTCCTGCATCCCCTTCTGATGCCATGGATTCTGGCAATGAATACTGACCCCTCACACTCAGTCTTGCAGATATTGCAGCCACAATGTTAATGGCTGCATCATGCATCTGAGCATCAATCTCCCAATATCAGATGGAGTCTGTCAACACTGAGGAGCCTTCTGCTGCTCAGATCATGCACTTTAAAGCTGGGCTGCAATGGGAGATTGCTGTAAGAGACTGATGACTGTGGTGGTCAATGCTGAGATTTCCAACAGACTTTTGTGACACCCATCCTGCAGTACTCAGCTGCAAGGCACATCATCTCAGTTATTCCAAACCTGGTCGCTCATATTCTTCAGTTGTTTTCCCAGCTCACCTGGAACACAGTTCTGGACCACATCTTTTCATCCCACTTATGTCTCTTTCATGATGTTGTGATCTGGGAGATCCCTCCAGGATTATATCTGGCTATGATACTGCATGGTGGATCAGACACACTGCAATCCCAGATGAATTATGGCAATGGGACCAGGTAATGGGTTGCTGTGTCTTTCACTACCAGCATTGGCTAGTAAGAACTATGAACAATTTCCTTGAGTGATGATTAATCTGTTCTAGGGTGGCATTGAGGATGATGGTCTGATTCTTCCTGAGCAGGTGGATAACACCTCAGTTCCATTACTGATGGGACTGAGGTGGCTTAGAGAATGCCTCCAGACATTGGTTGAGGAGCAAGAAGAGGGCATCAGTGAAAAGATGACAGAGATTGAAGTGTACACCGGCATCCTAACCAGATTGAAGAGAGGAAGAGGAGAGTAGTGCTAGTCCTTGAGTTCAGAATGTTGATGTCCAAACTCCATGAAAATGACATACAGTCTTCCAAATATCTAACCTAACATTATGTGCTGAGTCCTGAATACTGAATATCAAGTATCGAGTACAGACAATTGTATATCGCATTGTGAATGTGGACTCCCAAATATTGAGACCTGAATGGTGAATATTGAGTATCAAGTATTGAGATTCAGATATTGTGACCCAACTATTGAATATTGAGTCCCAAATACTGAGTCCCAAACATAGACTACCAAATCTCAACACCTGACCATCGAATATCAAGTTCTGAATATTGAGTCCCAAATATCAAGACCCAAATACCAAATACTGAGTCCCAAATATTGAATATCGAAACCTGACTTGATATTTGGGTGTTGATATTAGGGACTCAGTATTTGGTATTCAGGTGTTGATATTCAGGACTCGATATTCAGGACTCGATATTCGATATTTGGGACTCAGTATTTGGTATTCAGGTGTCAATAGTTGGGACTCAAATATTGACACCCAAATACCGAATACTGAATACCAAGTCCCTAATATTGAATATTGAGTCCTGAATATTGACCCCCAAATACTGAATACCAAGTCCCTAATATCAAATATCAAGTTCCAAATATCAACACCCGAATACCAAATACTGAGTCCCTAATATTGACACTCAAATATCGAGTCAGGTTTCGATATTCAATACTTGCTAGTTGGGACTCAATATTCAATATTTTGTATTTTGTATTTTGTATTTGGTATTTGGTATTTGGGGGTTGATATGAGGGACTTGATATTCAATATGAGGGACTCGGTATTTGGTATTCAGTATTTGGGACTTGATATGAGGGACTCAATATTCAATATTAGGGACTTGGCATTCAGTATTCAGTATTCAGGTGTTGATATTTGAGACCTGACTATGGAATGTCAAATTCTGAATATTGAGTTCCAAATGTCCACTATTGAGTATTGAGTATCGAATATTGACCATTGAGTGTTGAATATTGACCATTGAGTGTTGAGTTCTGGATATCGAGGCCTGAATATTCAAGATCCTGATATCTAATATCTGGTATTTGACAATAGGTGCTAACATGGGTAACTACACTTTCCACTTGTTTCATCTTTCACTGTTTGTAATCCACCCTAGCCCATCCACATGATGGAACCCCAGCATAAACATGAATGAAATCCCTCATATACCATGCCCAAGCAATCTGATCCCCTTCCACTGCATGAACCCCATGTCTCACAATCCTTCTGGAAAATGCAATCATGCCACCTGGATCATACCTGAACTCCAGCTGAAGGCTTGGCATGCTCATCCAAGCATTAGAATAATTCCCCACAGTAATGAGAATGTCAAAGCATTCAGGAATAGATAAATGGTCTTGATGATTGGGGGTTTCCTGATTGGAAATGATGGACAGGCTGTTAAACACAGATGCCCAGTACTGGAGAGTCTCTGACATCTTTGGCAGTTCCTTGCTTTCTGCCTTTTCTCCAAGGCTTGAAAAGGCTTGCAAACCTGCCCAGTACTGCTTGGGATGCATCACCCTGAGTGCCACTGTTGCAATGGCTGCTGGCCTCGCAATGGCTTTGAGGATCTTCTCAGAGGATGCCCCCTTCAATGATGTAGATACCTCTGGATCTGACTGATTCTAGGGGATTTGTGAGTTTGACTACCAAAATTACCATTGCATCAGATCCTACCTTGTGCCCCTGTTGAAACCATGCTGGAGACAAATTGATGCATCTGGGAGTTAAGACATCATTTTCCAAGCTTGGTTTGAACCACTCTTGATTAGTTCGCCAATTGCCATCAAGCTTGACACTTTTTTTGAGGATTGGAGCGAGCAAATCAGAGGCTGCCCAAATTTCCTTCTGTGGGCACCATTTGATGTTTAATATCCATCAAGTAACAATATATATTACACACCTGGGTGGCATCAGTCAGGGTGTCTGGGATGTACCATGTGATGATGGCACCGGATGCATCAAGAATTGTGGTGGGTATCTCCACCAACTTTGTGCCCTCATGGCCAGGGGGACACCTCTCAAGCAACTTCTCCTTTCTCTTTTTATTATGCCTGGTGTCCTTTGGGGAGATCAATTTGCTATATCTTGCAACATTGATCTGCATCTGAACTGTGATGAAGCAATTTGACTGATAAAACCAATTTTCTGAATCTGCAGGAAGACCCACTGGGATTTTTATATGCCTTTATCAGGCAATCAACCAATTGATTGCAAGCCATCACCAGATCAGTGTCTAGGTTTGGAGAAGGTATAACTGGGTCTCCTCCTGTCTTCTCTGCATTGAATTTCCATTTGGTATATTCACATGCCTCATGAGTGACAGTCAGGGCCCAAGTGTGCCAGAGGGTTATTTCAATATCAGAAGTGGAAGAAACAGTCATGATGGAATTGATCTTGGGAAATTGGACACCAAACCCTGCATGTCCACACTTTGGAGTTAAAGGGGGTGGAGATAGCAAGGATCAGATAAGGGAGCCTCACATGATGTTATTTTCCAAAGATGTGTTATCGTCCATTGCTCAATGAAATACCAGATGATTGGAAGTGTGCTGGATATCAGATATTTGTTTGTTGAGACCTGGGCCTCAGATCTCAGTACCCTTCACTCAATGTTTGGTAGTCAGAACTTGGCTTCTTGTAGGGCAATGCATGCTGTGTGCATTAGCTACTCAGTAGTCAGTGCTGCATGTTCACATCTCTACTGGGTGCTTGATTTTCTGGCACTTGTGACCTTCATCATTAGATGACTTTGAATTATTACCTCCTTTGATTTGGATTATATACAACTACCTACAAAACTCATACATTTTTATGACTTTTGAGTTTTGGGTTTTGGGTTTCAATATTTGGGGTTTGATGTTTGGGCTTTGGGACTCAGTACTCAGTGGTTCAAGTTTCGAAATTTGTTTTGATGTTCGAGTTTTGAGTTTCAGGTTTTGGGTGTCAGGTTTATGTTTATGTGTGATAACAACTACCTCACCCCACCCATCGATATAATATATATCACTACCACAGCCTATATGTCCATATGTCCATATAGTATACAAATACCTTGGCCCTTACATCTATGGGCCATCTTTCAAGGTATTGCTGGATTCTGAGTTGATAGGGCACTTGACTGTGTTGACTTTGATTGACATTGACAGGATCTGAGTCTGAATGTCATTGATGACTTGGATCAAAACTAGTGCAACAGCATTGCTCATATGTCCATATAGTATACCAATACCTCAGCCCATACATCTAAATAATATGTATCTAGGCCCACCCATCTATATGACATCCCCCTATGTCAGCCCACCTGTCTATGTAATATACCCCTATGTCGGCCCACCCATCTATATAATACATATTTCACTGCCCCATTGACCCACCCGTCTATCTAATATACCCCCACCTTGGCCCACCCATATATATAATAAATATTTCACCACCCCATCAGCCCACCCATCTATATCATAATATCTGCCATACATCTCTCTTCAGCCCAGCTGTCTATCATATATGCCTATCCTACTCTACATGTTGCCCAGATAGGCCCACCCATCTCCATCAGTAATAATATTTCTCCTGGCCCATCCATCATAGTTGGGGATATTGTTACCTTCAGCCCATGGTCTGCTGGCATGTATTATATGGGATGTTATGCACGTCCATTCACTCATATAATACAGAGATAGGTCACTGCAATATGTGTCTCAACTCTGCCTAGGCTGCTATGCTTTGCAAAGGCAAGTGCATTCAACCCAAGGGGAAGTGAGTGCAACACATCCACAGGTTGTACACACCCAGGTGAAGGCATGCACAGAGAGCGGTAGGGCGTGCGAAGCACAGGAAAGTTGTGCACTAATAGGTGAAAGTGCACAAAAGGCTAGGAATGTGATGGGGACTAAGGGAAGATGATGACTGATACTGATAGGTGTGAGAACCACAAATCCAATGGTGATAGGATGTGATTGCCAATAGCTATTGACTATGGCTCAAAATGCATAAACTACACTGAGGGATACTAAGGGATGCTAACTGGGAACTGAGTGGTAACTCCCTAAGTGATAAAAACACAAATGCTAACATGCAAAAGGCAACTAAGTGCATTCCCATGATGTGGTAAAGGTGAGGACTATGAACTATGAGAGAAACTGACTACTACTAGGAAAACTCTACAGCAAGACCTGGATGTGAGACAGAACTTGACCCAAAGGACAGCTACTGAGAGAGAGTCCTCAAAATGACTGAGGGAGACTCTGAAACTGAATGGGCGCTAGAGGATGCGCGAATGCTAGAAGAAGTGCAATTGAGATGCACACAAAAGCACACTGAGGCAATAGAAAGTAAGAGTGCACATGATGGGGGTCTAAAGTGTAGAGGAAAGGGCTATCTGGAAACTAAATCCAGTAAAGGAGGAATCAAGCTGGCATGAAGTGATCACATCTAGGCAGGTAGCATGTGAATTTGGACTTTTGGGGCTTTTAAACTTGCTCTAATGTGCAAACTACTGCTAATACACAGAGGTGGGGAGTGCTAGGATAATGTTCTCTAAAAAACTATAAGTCCTTTTTCTATATTGAGTACTAGGTGATACTTGTAGCACAGGAGTAAAGTGAGTAGATAGTGATATCTGTATGTAATGGCATCTAAGCATGTGTGTGTGTGCTTACAGCACTGTAATTGGTCCAGAAGATACATCAGAGTGATAAGAATATAATAAAAATGCACCAGTAGACCTTAGTAAGAACATGGATGGGTGAATGGACTGTAGTGGAGGACCTAGAGCAGGCATGTGGGACATGCAAGTGCATTTGTATGTGTGTGGTGGTTGTGCAATGAAGGTTCAACAGCTCTACTAGGCTTGCAGAGCTAAAGAAAGAAAGAGGACTCTCACTCTGGGGTGAGAGGAAGGTCTACTGACTCTCTAAGTGTTGGTTGAAAAGTGCCAGGTGATGTGTTCAACCCTTAAGGGAAGCAAGGAAAGCAAGATCCACTGGGTGACACCAGGTCAACTCTGGTGAAGTGCACACGCGGGAATGTCGAGCACATAAGAGCATGAAGCATGGGAATAAGGCACACACAATGTGTGAACATATAAAAGACTGATAGATGGTGTGAAGGCATGAACTAAGACTGCTGAATGGACTGGTGATGATAATGGACTGCCGCTAAGGACTAGGGTGATGACTCTGATGGATGCTAACTCATGATAATTCTGACTGCTAGATGACTACTGACATGATGGTGGTTGGTGTATAAAAACTTCCCCAGGCAACAGGTAAGCTGTGCCTAGGTGCACTCCCAGGGCTTGGAAGTGAATAGGGAGTGCTCTATGTATGTAAAATGATGTAAAGTAAGGGTCCATAATGAAATAAGAAATCATATGATACCAGAAATGGTCTGATATGAGAAATAAACAAAAAGGGACTCACTAGGGGACTGGTTGGATGATGGATGGATGCTCCAGGACACTGCGCAACAAAGGGCAATTGAGTGCAAGAAGAGTGTGCTAAGCACATGTGTGGGAATGCATTGTGTAGTGTGAGAAAGCATCATGCCTCTGGCATGATTCACAGGAAAGTCATAGATAGTGAGTCATGTGCTGTACCAATTGTCATGAGTTGTAATATGCATGATCTAAGCCTAGAGCAATCTCATTCTCTACAGTGTGTGTATAGGCTGAGTGAGGGAATGATATAGGGAATGATGCTGCAAGTTCATGCTGTGAACTGTATGCAGA
This sequence comes from Suillus subaureus, assembly GCF_016647635.1. NCBI lineage: Eukaryota > Fungi > Basidiomycota > Agaricomycetes > Boletales > Suillaceae > Suillus > Suillus subaureus. Next base: position 126,070 of record NW_024538615.1, on the reverse strand, counting down.
TACATCACAATATAGGGCTCTATGGGCATACAGAGACATGAGTCTCTACACCAGCATGACACAGTGGAGTTTCAAAATATGCCTGCTACTTACCAACACGTCTGTCATTCCGCACAGCTTTGAGCCAATGCTTGAGTGTGCTCAAGGGTAATGGATTCTTAAGCATTCACCTCTGAAGGACAATCCAACAGCCCTGCATTAGCACCAGGGCCCAAGATGTCAATTTGATGACAAAGCAAAACTGTTCTTACTGATGCCCTAGTGAGCTATCTAGCCACTCACCCCTCTAATTGTAGGATTCTATTCTATTCAGATAGGAAGAAAAAGATGGTAAATGTTGATGATAACCCCACAGGCATATGGAAAGTCTAATGTCTGTGCTCTCAAATCAGTGTCACACATTCATTTAAGGGCATAGGACCCTGTACACTGCTGGCATTATAATATTAGCTTTGGAGTGATGCAGTTAGACATTTCATGTATCATGGGGATCCACACTTGACACCAGGTTCAGTGGTCTGAATTGTACAAGAAAGCTAAATAGTATATTGAGACTATTACCATTCATCTGTGAAACTATCATCATCTTCACAGTCTGAGAACTCTGAGACAACCAAGCTAGTAAAGGTTCAACAACTCTGCTGGCTTACAAAGCAAAAGAAAGAAAGATGGCTCTACCTCTGGGGTGAGAGAAAAGCCTCTAACTCTCTAGGTGTTGGTCAAAGTGTGCTGAGTGATATGTTTGACCCTTAGGGAAAGCAAGGAAAGCAAAGATTCATGAAGTGACACCAGGTCAACTCTGGCAAAGTGTGATGAAAGTGTGTGCAGGAATATGAAGTGTGTAGGTGTGTGAAGCATGGGAATAAGACACATGCAGTGTGCAAACATATAAAAGACTGACAGATGTTGTGAAGACGTGAACTGAGAGTGCTGAGAGGAGATAATGATGATGGACTGTTGCTGAGGACTAGGGCAACACCTAATGGATGCTAACTCATGATGATGGATTCTGACTGCTAGATACTAACTGACATGATGGTGGTCACTTGCCTAGCAACAGGTAAGCTGTACCTAGGCATGCTCCTAGGGCTTGGAAGTAAACAGGGAGCACTGTATGTATGTAAGTGATGTAAGCAAGGGTCCATGACAAAATAATGTCATACAAATGCTAAATATGGTCTGATAGTGAGAATAAACAGAAAAGGATGCACCAGGAAACTGGTTGGATGATGGATGGAGGCTCTAGGATGCTGCATCACATAGTGCAAGAAAGTGTCGTGCCTCTGGCACATTTTGTAGGAAAGTCAGAGAGTGAGTGATGCACTGTACCAATTGTTGTGAGTCAAAATATGCATGATATATGCCTGGAGGAATCTCATTCTCTACACCAGCATCATCCAGTCCAAAGGCTTCCTTAGCTCCTGTCAATTCTGGCTCATTATCCCACTCAAGGATGTCCAATTGATGATGATGTCCAGTATCTAGAAGATATCATGTTTCCAACATGGATCATGATGAATAGCAACACATACCCATGCTGAGTCCTCCATTCACACCCCCCATATAACATGCATTGTTGGATTCCTCATGTGCAGGTAAGTCCTGATAATTATCCAACAGTGGGATAACTTCTTCATCTTCACTGTCTAGGAGCTCAATCTGTGGTGGCAGCTCATCAGTGCACTGCAACATTTTCAACAACTGGAAATAAATCTCCCAAGCCAATTGCTGTGTAACTGCTGGGCAACCCAATCCATCATAGAACTGTGAGATACATTCTCTGAACACCTCAGGAACCAGATCAAATACTTGATGTGAAGGCTTGATGTAGGTACTTCATACATGGTCTAGGGCCTCTTGTTCAAGTTGAATCTGTGTACAGGATTGATATTGGAATACTGTTGACAGTAGTGGTGATATATGTTATGAACCTTGAAATCCAAAGCACCAAAGTCTTCAGCTGCCTCATAGATAATATTTGGGATGCCATGTGGGAGAATCTGGATGAAAACATGAAAGATTCAATGATATGATAGTACTACAGAGCAAGAAAATGTACCTTGTTGTGGTTGAGCCATTTCATAGAGTTATTGATGCGATCCTAATAAGCATTAGCTCCTGCTGGAGCTGTGGAATAAAGACCCAACAGAAATTCAGTCTGAGCAAACATTTGAGCTGCTAGTGATGACATGGGACCTGAAAACATGACTCACACTTGAATGATGTTGTTAGTGTCATGCCAGCCTGCATTGACACCATGATTCACTGGTAGACTCTCAAAGCCTGGGGTAAAACAGTGATGTAGTTGATACCATGTAATCTCTGGCATGATGTTTTTCTTGCTTTGCATCTAGTGATGCTAGAGTGTGCCATGCAAGGCTGGGTCATGCCATTGCCACAACATCATGTGAGTGTTTGCAATGCTGAAATTCTCAGAACCAGGGTCACTTTGTGTTATCATAGGCATATCTATGAAATAAATCAGGCTACTGGGCCCCATGAACAATGCAAATTAACTTATGGCCAAGTTCCTTAAGCATATCAAGGTAATAGGAAAGAATCAACTGTGGATTTCTGTAAGAGTGCCAGACTTAGATCCACATAATATGGCCAGAGAATGGCTCAATACCTATATGCAGCCCCAGACCAAAATTAAGCCATTTATTGTGCTGATTGGCTGCAAACAAGTCATTCACACCAGCAGCCCAGAATTACCTTCTTCAAAGGTGATGTGCCTTATGCTCACAGACAAGATCAGGTTCAAACACAGCAAAGTATGATATTATGACACTCCTAAGATAAAAAAGAGTCAGCAACCTGATGCAGTATAGTCAGCACAGTCATATCACCTAGCTACACTTATATCCTGCTCATGATACAGTAAGCTTGCCAATTTGCATGCTCCCACATTCAGATAGATCACATGTAACTCAACCATTGCATTGTGGATAGACTCAATAGTATGCACTTGCTGATAGGTCTGTTGAAGGCCCATTGCTTTGTGGATTTTGGAAAATTTGGTATGTCTAGTGTTTAACATTACATTATGTGTGAGGAATAAAAACCCTGTGACTTACCTGATGTCTGTCATATCCCACAATCCGGACCCACATTCCATCATATTCCCACGCCTTCTGAGCCTACATCCAGACCCCACTTCATATCCAACTCATTCCCAGGTCCCCTTCCGCTGTGTGCTCCACACCTCAGCAGGATCAACTCTGTTCCAGATTTACCCCTGAGCTCCAGACCATCAGATCTCCACTGTTAGCCTGATCCATACCCCCCTGTCCCATCCACCCTATGCACACTCCATCCAGCAAGACATCCAGACTTCACCTCATCTCGGATTCTGGACTATATCCACCTTCTCATATTCTGGTCCTGTATTCACCTTGTCTTCCAGATTCCCAGATCTCTGGACCTCCGGATATTAATGCTGGACCTATTCCCACCCTCTGTCCAATATCCTATGCCTATCCCCATTTAGGCATCTCCACCTTTCTGGCTTTTGGTTACCTCTTCTTTCATCTTGCTTATTGATCCTTGTACAAGTCTTCATCTCCGAGTTCATTTAGTTATGTTCCATCTTACTTACTAATGTGTTTCCACATGCTTGTACATAGCCTTGCTCCTTTGCTTACTGATCCCCTCAGATGTTGTCCAGTATATAACCCCTGTAGATACTCCTGTAGTTCCTCAGTTTGAATATCAACTTAGACTTGCCCAATCCTCTCTTGGACTTTGGTCCACCTAAGTCTGTCCTACCCATCAGACCTAGGGATTGATTCCCTAGGCTGGAGCTCCACCTTTCTGGCACTTACCATCTTTCTGGACTTAGGTCCAATCCTTGTCTCTCTAACTCTACCTTAGGGTAGTCTACCTCTGTTTGTTTCTGTATCGGACTCTGTCCAATGTAGCCCCTATTCCTTCTGGACCTCTGGACCTCTGGACCTCCTGTCCTGTGCACTTCTGGGCGTCCTGTCCTTTGGACATTCCACCTTCTGTACCTTCAGATGTCTCATCCTCTGGACCTTCAGATGTCCCATCCTCTGGACCTTCAGTCCTCCTGTCCTCCATACCTCCAGACATCCTGTCCTCCTGTCCTCCATACTTCTGGACCTCTGGACATCCTACCCTTCCATCCTGTTTCCTGTAGAAGTACTACCTTGCAGTGGGAACTCTCCTGAGCACTTCCTGCATTCCTCTGGAACTCTCCTATGCTCCTCCAGAAGTCCTCCGGACTTCATCGGACCATCATTGGACTTCCTCTGAAATGAAGGGCACATACTTGGGTAAGGAGCACAGTGTATGAGCTGAGGCCAAGCCCCTCTGAGTTTGTCTCTCTCTCCTTTGAGCATGGTTCTTAACAGATCCTGTGTTATCATCTAGGTTCCTCATATGACCACACTGTATACAAAGCCAAAGTGGTAGGACTCACCCTAGCAGTTCAATTGTTAGCCATAGAGGATAACATCTTGTCCCCCATCCCCATCTTCAGGGACAACCAGGCCACTATCAAATCCAGTGATGTTTTTTCAATAAAATCAAGACACTATTTGATCAACCACTTTTGCAGTATGATAATAGATTTGAAGAAGGCCTGTCATGACCATTGGTTCAAAATTATGGTTAGATGGATATCAGGGCATAACAGAGTGGTATGAAATGAGCTGGCAGATCAGAAGGCCAAGCAAGCAGCTGTATCACATATGGAATCCAGCCCCAGACAGCATCTCCCCCCTTACCTTTGCAAAAGTGTTCTTCCTTGCAGTATATTGGCACTAGAATAAGCACAAAAACATGAATCATTTGAATGCTGGGCAAGATTTTGGAAAAATCACCTCAATATGAATGGACTGTCAGTCTGGACCCCAATATTCTTTAAGGATCACTTGTCTCACTTACTCAGCACCTCCCAAAATGACACATCAGCATGCTCCTCTGGCTCCATACCAGACATGTCTCTCTCAATCAGCATCTGTTCTATATTGGCAAGAGCCCCACACCTAACTGGCCACACTGTGAAGACACAGCAGAAACAATAGTACACTTCCTATCATCCTGTCCTCACTATATGCAAGTGCATCATGTCCTCACCTTCACTCTCTGTCATCATGCTTCCTCATTATCATTCTTGCTGTCCAATCCCAAGGCAAGTACACCACTCATTCAATATGTCAACAGTATGGGTCATTTATGAACAACCTTCAGTAATGTCTTCCCCAAACCTCATAAAGATAGATAATGATTAGCCCTTTCCACATAAGTAGATCCAGAGTAGACCTCTCACATGAAAGGCAGGTGCAGGTCACCAGCCTTCAAAACTCTCACTCAAAGATGACAGAAAATAGGACCCCATCAGGGAGATTATGACAGGAGTTGTTTGAGAAGGAATGGAAAACTATTTTTGATGAGAAAGGACAAGGGTGGATCATCACAGTTGCTAATTCCCTAGTGCCCACCCACCTGGCCCCTCAGTGCACTTGCAGCATGATATTTTCTCCCCTGTTATGCCTATAGACTCCACTCTCCATTACTTCCCTCATACCTGGTGTTACACCCAAATATATGTATCATCCACAGAAAATGCCAGGGACCAATCTTTCAAAAACTGCACAGTAATGGCCCATGGATTGGAAGACTCACACATCTAAAACAGCTGGCAGGAATGGTGGACTGGTGGGAGTCATCCCTTTACCAGGGCACTTGCAAAGTTGGAGATGCAGCAGGGACACAAGTGTTCCCCTTTTCTAGTTAGTAATGTCCTATGTAGGGTACTGTACCCCATGTGGACATGAATTGGATTTTTTCTAAAAAAAAAAAGGACATGGAGTGGATGAGAGAGGAGACTCAAGTCTGGACAGACAGGAATGAGCAAGAACTAAGTTGATATTTGAACTAAGGTGACAACAAATGATACAGGAGTTTATATACTGTAGATAACTAGCATAGGATCAGTCATCCAAGTCAGCAGGCTACTATACCAGTGTGTATAGAGGTAACCTGCTGGGTCAGCATGACACCTGCACTCATGCAACCCAAGCTCCATGATGCATTACCCCACCTAAAATAGGCAACTTCTCATTGTTGCACACACAACTATGAGAAACAGGAAGAACAATGTTACAGCCAGAAAACAATGTTCTATAGTAGTCTAGTTGTATGAATAAAACAAGCAACAAATTTTTGATATAAGCAAGTGGTAGATGAAGTTTTGAAAGCTTAAACATGCCTACCACTACTACTGCTAAAACTGGATTACAATTCTCTCTCATTGCTCATATCAATCACATTGGCATGCAACTCAAATACTTGTCTCAAAGCCTTACATTCAAGCCTGCAAACTCAACATATCAATTTGGTTTTGATAAAGATGATGTACAGGAAGAAGGCCTGTTTTACGCATTCAATTGCAATCTTGATGTTTGTTTTTCCACACACCAACTATGAAATGGTAATCCACTTGTCATTCACTGTGGAAACAACAAAATAGCCAGACTGGGATAGAGTGGAGTTAGCAAGCTTATGCAGATAATAACTTAAACCTGTAAAGAAAATATGTTACATCAGAATTAGATCACAAGAGACACTCGTTCCAGGGCATAATGTAAATCGTGATTTATGAGTTTCAAAGGGCTTGGTTTGTTGCCTGGGTGCCTAATCTGATGTGGAATCAAATCAGAATTCTAGGATCCTCACATCTGTTTTCTGTCAGGATTTAAACAAAAGCAGGTCTGATTATACTCTAGGTAGACATAATGAGGACTGCTTCTAAAATGCTTTCCTCACCAAATCCCGCTCGTCCATGCAAAATGATGAGCGAGCATTTGTCCCCCACCAACCAGCAGCCATGTTTCCCACCAACCAGGGAACCCAATGACGTCCCAGTGGTGTTGTGGGTCCAGTAAGTCAAGAAAGCCATCAACCAGCAAATAACCCATACCCTCAGCCATACAATGTGAGACCACCTCAGTTGTCACCGCTACCTATTGACAATGGAGCCTTGCCTCATGATGACCCATTTCTCGTGCATGGACAGCCAAACTCTGGACTGAATGCACTGCATCAGTTCAATAATAACTCAAACGAGACACCTTACTGTGGTCACAATCCTCACCCACCATTTGCATACAGTGATCCACCATTGCGTGCCCAATCAGTTGCCCCCCAAGTTGGAGGAACTCCACATAGTGGCTATCAACCATTGTTTTCAGTACCAAACCAACATGAACAGCTGGCTCACCCATACCAATGAGGTTACAGCAACAGTCCAGACCAATCTCCAGGACTTAATGCTGTGATCGCACAGCTGCTTGCAGAGGTCCAATGCCTATCAGAACCAATGAACCTGCAGCATGTCACAAATAACCAGCTGCTTGCCTTGAATCAGCAACTTGAAAACTTGAATCAACAGCTTGTTGAATCAAACCAACAACTCACCATGCATGTCAAAGCAATTGAATTGATCCAAGCCAAGAGTAAGAAATGATGGTTGCTTTCCCTCACTGACCGTTTCATGTTTGAACTTTGAAGAGCTTGCCTGTGCCTTACATTTTAATTTAGTTCCTGCGAACAGTGCATACTAAAGATGTCTTACCTGTACTGGTTGTTGGTTGAGGTCTTCACTCTTGGGCTCTGTGACACTATCATCCTCTTGAGTGGAAGTTGGCCTTTTGAGGGAGACTTTGGTGGGGCAGTTATGGTCAGAGACTTTAATTGCAATCTCGATGGTCTAATGACAGGTATGTGAGCCAATGAAACTGTAACTTGAAAATACGTACCATGGGGCCAGCCTCCTGCCTACCAAAGGTAAGAGATAGTTCTTTAAAATCCTCCGGAACCATAAGCTTGATGATTTGGCCTACTTGACTTTGGTTCATGGTAACTTGTGGGGACTTAGTGAAAAAAGCTGTTAGAAGCTCACCTGAACATGTCAAGGGTCAGAATTTGAACATAAACACTTTTCTGAGGTGGGTTGCAATAGAGGTACAAAGTATAAAGAGAAGAAAATTATGGTCTGGAACAAGCACACTTCCTGACCCGAATATGGTTTGCTTACATGTGTCGAATGTAATGAGATGTCTATTTAGATTCAGATTTATTTTTCACCCACACCTCAGAGTCTCAGAAACTTCACAAGTCAGGTTTTAGTCTACTTTACAACTTGGGTTGGTATTAGCTCGGATTATACCCATAATCAGGGTTAGTTTTACCCCTGGCTAAAAAGTTGTTTCTGCAGTGATTGTTGAGCACATGAATTGTTTTGAGAATTTGATAAAGATGTTCAAATGACTGCCCAAGGAATCATCACCTGCTGATTGAACTTTCATTTGTGACATCTGACTTGAGTGGTTAATCAATGCCACTAAGGCTGCACAGGCCAATATCCAAAAAAAGTAAGTTATCATTGTCAGTATATGCCTGTGACTGAAGGTAATTAAATACCAGGAGACAAGCAGCAAGCTTTTCCAACACAGAGAGCAATGATGATGTCATTATACTTTCATCTTTACCATGGAAGTGACTCCTCCAATTGCATCAGAGTCATCATTACTCATTCAAGTTAATCATCCACTGAATACCATGGATAACAAGACCCCTGTAGTGTGTATGCCTCCAACTCTCAAGCAGCAGACTCTGTTTGGACTAGAATAGAAGAAAATCATTGGCAAGGAGCTCAGAATGCAGACCCTACAAGAATTTGAGATTGCTTGGAAGGGGATTGTTGCCAGACAAGAGTATGAGGAGAATGAGGTAAGAGCATGAGAAGAGAAGAAGTGGATGGGGAATAGGGAATGGCAGTAGCATTACTGAAAGAGGCTGTGTATAGATTGGATTGTAGATAAAGGAGCTGAGAGACATGAGAACTTGAAGGAGAAGCTCATTGGCCATCAGCACAGTGTCCAAGAGATTGCTGATCTATCTGCTATGCCACAAGAGTCAACAGGCAGCTGGAAATCACATTGAAATGGCAAGCAGAAGTTCAGCACACTCAAAATGATGAAAGAGGTGAGTAAAGCCTGTGTTTGTAGCAATGAAACACACACTAACTACACATAGCAGTGGATGCAGTTTATCTTAAAACCATATGCCAAATATGTGATTGAAGAAAATGAACTTCTGGATGATCAAAAGTCAATTCTCCTCCTTGATTGCTACCCAGTGAAGGCGAGGAATTTGGATGTGATGATGGGGGAAACTAATGACAAGAACTCTTCAGAGCTCCTCTGGACATGAGTCAAACTTGACCCAAGGGAATTGCTACTGAGAAAGGATTCCTCTAAAGATTTAAAGATTTGAGGAGGAATGCCAAGAACTAGCTCTCAACAGAGGACCTGGTGAAACATGAGTATGAAATGCAATGATAAGGGCCAAAGTGTACTGGATGCATGTTAAGGTTGTACTCAAAGGGTAACTGGATCCAAAGGGCTTCAGCCTCAGCTCATGTGCTGTGCCCCTTACCCAAGTATTGCCCCTTATTTCAGGAAGGCAAGACTAGTGCATCTGGAAGGTTGGACAAGTAGCATAGTGGATCTGGATGACTTCTGGATGAGGGTTAAGTATTGTAGGGCTAATCCGGACGAGTCCAGACTAGAAATTAATGGTAATGGACTGTTGGAGACAGAGGCGGATACGGATAGACTATAGGAATCAATCCTAAGTCTTGGAGGGTGACAAGAGTAGAGATACTCAAGTCCAGAGGACAGGAATGAGCAGAACTAAGATGATATTCAAACTGAGGTACTACAGAAAGTTACAGGAGGTTATATACTATAGGTATCTAATGGAATGATCAATCAGCAGAGTCTGAGGCTATGTATGAAGCATGTGGATAGTCTATTGGTAAGTAGAAATGGTTCACAAATCATGAAACAGAAATGAAACATAAGTAGCGGATAAGGGAGCAGGACAGATATACAGATAACCAAAATACCGGAGTTAGGGGGTTACCAAAAGGAGATGAGTGCTGGTTGTGGATTTGGATAAGTTGTGGACTGGACCGGACGAGTGGACAGGTTGAATGACGAGATGTTGGAGGGAGATAAGATGTGGATAGGATCAGAGATAAGATGTGGATCTGAGATGAGATAAGGGTTGGATCTGAGATCCAGATATGCAGATATGACAATGCAACAGATATGTGAAAATGCATGCCTCATGACTAGATGGACCTAGCCTCTAGATCTTAAAGTGGACAATAATGCTCTCTCCCTTGAATTGGTGGGAGATGATAGAGAAAATGTGATTTTTAGATGCTGGTGTGTGAAAGTTGATAAGGTGATTCTCAATTCAGTTACTAGCTGCTACTCTGAGGGATGCTTGTGGAAGGGAAGTGACTAACTAAAAATTTACCTAGAGACATGTAACATCTTGTAAGCATGTTACCAGGCTTTGGAAGTGAATAGGCAGTGGTAAATATTGTAAGTGATGTAACCAAGTAAAAATAATGAAACAGTGAGTAACTGTATACCATTGTTAAGAATCATGCTCAAGGGAGAGAGAAACTGACTTAGAGGGGCTTGGCCTCAGCTTGTATGCTATGCCCCTTACCTGAGTATGTGCCCTTTATTTCAGATGAAGTCCAAAGGACTCCCAGAGGCTGGCTACTCTGGTGGAGCATGGGAGGATTTCCAGAAAAGCACAGGAAATATCCAGAGGAGCATGGGAGAGTTCCAGAGGAGTATAAGAAGTTCTCAAAGGAGTTCTTACTACATAGGAAGTGAAGAGACCCCAATGTAATACCTCTAGAAGAAACAGGATGGAAGGATAGGAGGTCCAGAAGGAATAGGGGCTACATTGGACAAAGTCCAATGTAGAAGCAAACAGAGGTAGACTACCTTTAGGTAGAGTTGGAAAGACAGGAAGTGAACCAAAGTCCAGAAAGAGGGTAAGTGCTGGAAAGGCAAGACTCCAGCCTAGGGAAGCAATCCCTAGACTTGAGACAGAGACATGAAGGACAAATCCAAAGATCTGGATTTCCAGCCTAGGGAATCCACCCCTAGGCCTTATGGAAAAGAACAACACTCAGATGGACTGAAGTCTGGAAGAAGATTGGACAAGTCTAAGTTGATATTTAGACTGAGGACTCTACTAGAGTTGTATAGGGGTTTTATACTAGAGGATATCTGAGAGGATTAGTAAGCAAAGGGATAAGGCTATGTATGAGCATATGGAAACACATTAGTAAGTGAAACAGAACATAAGTAAATGAACTTGGAGATGAAACTAGTACAAGGATCAATCAGCAAGATGGAAACTGAGATAACTGAGAACTGGAAAGGTGGAGAATCTTGGACACAGGGTGGGAATAGGTCCACAGATAGTAACAGTTAATATCTGGAGATCTGAGGATCCACAAGGCAAGGCAGAAACAGGACTGAGATTTGTGAGGAGGTAGATGTAGTCTGGAATCTGAGGGGAGGTAAAGTCCAGGTGTCTTGCTGGACAGAATGCACATAGGGTGGACAGAATATGAGTGTATGGATCAGGCTAGTAGTGAAGATCCAGAGCTTAGGGGTAATTCCATAGCAGAGCTAATCCTGCTAAGATATGAAGCACATGGTGAAAGGGAATTTGGGAATGAGTTGGAGGTGGGATCTGGATGTAGGCTTGGAAGGTGTGGGAATATTATGAGATCTAGGTCCAGCATACAGGATATGACAATCATATATGGATCTGTGATATGTGATCAGAGTAAAAATAGATGAAACACATACCAATAGACCTTGGAGGATGAGGACAGGACATGTGGATGGTTAGTGACAGGGATGTGAAAGTATACCAAAGTGTGTAACATCATGAATGCTGCGCATGTATCACTCATCTTGGAGGGCCTCAGTGCAAAGACCAAATTGCAAAAATGCACCTATTATATGCCTGTAGAGAATAGAGTCTCTATACTGGTGCACATTGGCAAAGAATTTTGAGTCCATGTTTTCAAGGAATTCCCTAACATCTTTCTCATTGTTATCCCTGCCAATTGTAAGTTGCAGAATCATTGTTTTCTACCAGTATTACTGAACATTGATTCACTGTAGGTACAGGCATTTTCTAGCCAGCAGATGTAGGACTGCAACGTGTCATCAAACACTTTCTACATCAAGAAGCACTGCAATTCCTTGTAGACAGCCATGCAGCTCAGATCAGATCAAATTCACAATATCATTACCAGTTCTTCATAATGCCTCTGTTCAACTTGTTGTTAATGTCTGGAATTACATGCAGATTTCAAACAGCAGCAAGCTTGTGTAAAAGGTAGTTCAAAAAAATGTGATATGTATGTTATACTAACACTAGTATCACCAGGCATGGGCAAAATGTACTGCAAATGAATGGAATCTGTCTGCCAAGTGCCTTACCAGCAAAAAGGCAAAAGCTGCACTGGGTGAGTTCATGAAGAATAATGCTGACTTCTGTGCAGAGATTAATGTGAAGATTGGAGATGTTTATTGAATTGAGGAAGAGAACCCAATGGAAGATGTTGATGTGCACAGTGACACTGATGTTCCCTTGTGTTTGGACATTTTTCAGGCAGTAGGGATAGAATTACCCAGTGGAAATGGTCTTGTAGGGCAGGGCTATTGTGTGGATCCTGCCATGCTCATAGAAGATGAAGACACAGGATTCTATCACTCAGGAGGTGACATGAAAAGCATTTGGGCTCATTGAGAGGATGGAAAATCATGGGAGGAAGCCCTGCAGTGCTAGATTACAATTGCTTTGTGACATACTCTGCACTTATACAACCCACCCACTGTTATACATTACAGTACATGAAATAAGCAACTATGAGGATGTGTGCTGCATGTTATGGTTGCATCCATACATACCAGTACAGTATATGTAGTGCATATGGTCAGCTTTTAAAAAAAAATCCAATTATTGTCCATGTGAGGTACAGTACCCTATGTAGGACATTACTAACTAGGAAAAGGGGGATACCTGTGTCTCCTGCCATGTCTCTGACTTTTCAAATACCCTGGTAGAGGCTATGCCTTTACCAGTCTGCCATTTCCACTGGTTGTTTTAGATGTGCAAGTCTTCCAATCTATAGGACCATTGCTATACAGTTCATAAGGTGATGGTCACTGTTGTTTGTTGTGGATGATACAAGTACTCAGGTGTGAAACCAGGTACAAAGGGAATAATGGAGAGTAAAGTTTAAAGAAATGAGAGAAGGGTATATCTTGCTGTGAGCATGCTAATGGGCTGGTTGGGTGGATGCTAATTTGTTGGCAATTAAGATAATTTACCCTCATCACTTTTCCTCACATTAAATATAAAACCTATGAACCACTTCCACTCATCCGACTTCTTCTAAGTTCTCCATTCAGGTCACTGAAAGGGTCCTATTCCCTGTTGTCTTCAAGTAAGAGATATATGAATAGGTGGCCTGCTCCTGTTGTCAATAATAAAAGTTATGTTGAGATTATCTGTATGAAAGTGGCTAATCATTATTTGTTCTTACTGCTTGGTGGAGGTATATTACCAAATGTAGCATGCATATGACTGGTGCTGTTGACATAGTGAATGAGCAGGGCACTTGCTTTATGATTGGACAGCAAGAATAGCAGTGAGAAGGCACATCAATGAAGAATTGAAGTGAGAATGTGACATGCTTGCACATAGTGGGGGCAGGAGAGTAAGAGGTGGAGCACTGTTTCCTCCATGTCTTTACAGTGTGGACATATGGTCAGTTTATTAGTAAGTGCAACTGATCAAGTAAGATGAAACTGGATATGAAAACAAAGGATGGATCAGTAATCAAAGCAGATATGTATACAACCAGATACTGGAGATAGGGGGTGTCTATATGTGGAAGCATGCAGGATTAGGTTTGGGTCCAGAAATAATGGAAAGAATTGGTATGGACATAAAGTGGAAATGGTCAGGGATCCAGATCTGGATGTCTGGATATGACAAAAGGACAATACATCATGGTTCCAATGGATAGGCACTGTCTGCCCAAACTCAATTACCATCAGGCAGAAAATTAGCACACTTTATATAGAGGCAAGTAGATTGAAAAGCAAATGCATCTTGGACACTTCCAGGATAACTAAGAGAGTGGTCAACAATCAGGAGGTTATAAGACAAAATGACTACCTAGAATTAAATTAGTTTTTACACATGAAGATGAAAAAAAATACCTGATAGCCAAGGGAATACTTAGACTTCATATTATAAAATGTCTTATCATAATAACCAGATTTCATGAACAGATCCATGATTGAGCCATCAATGGCTAGAAAGCCATCTCTCCACTCTGGACAAGTATGTGACTCAGCAAATTTATAAGCTAGGTCACTATCCTTAGAGTCACCTGCTAGGAAGCAGATAAACTGATCATGGGCATTAAGTACTACAACTATTACACAATTAGTGCAATTGACCACTGACCTGATGCTCATACCTACCCATCGAGTGATATCCTCAAAAGTAATGGTATTGTCATAGTGGCCTGCATGATTCAGAAAAATAGCAAGCTGGATGGAGATGGGAAGCTGGGAATTGTCAGACTGGTTCTAGAAAATAGGGTAATTAGAGATATGATTGAGAATATCATCAGAGATCTCTCAGTTGACACAAAGCTTCTGCTGAAACAAGTGAGGATGGTGTCATAGACATTCTGGCTACAGCCTTGTATGACCTGGTTTTCATACTGATGATAGACTACCTAAGATATGTCTCCCTTTTTTATTTTCCTTAGATTAAGGTTCGCACTTTTGCTGCTTACATAATTATCTTCCCTTTACCTAGGACTTTACAGTCATTACCTAGTTTTACCTGGTTTCCAGTTCTTGGTTGATCCCTATTCACCTGGGTTATTTAGTAGCATCACCTAGTTGCAGCCTTTCTAGTTATAGCTTCTCAATTTACCAGATAGCTCCTGGAACACATTTTCTGTCCTTAGTTTTGCTAGACCTTTTTCACTCCCTACCTTTGAGCCTCAGCCTAATCAGTGATCCCTTTGGGTTGTATGTTCTTGCTTGCAGGAGTAGTAGCTAGGAAGAGCACTAGATTGACTTACATTTTTGACTGGTCTATTGAATTAGCAGGTCAGACATACTGTTGTGTCACCATAGTGGTGTTCCTCATAATGAACTAGCATATGAAGCTAGGGTGCTTATGAAGGAGGCTCATCAGGCACAGCAATATTATTGGATTCATATCTGAAATTCCTATCATAGGAGAGAGGGAGGATGGGGGGCCAGAAGACAGACTGATAGTATCATCATCATCTCAAGTAGCAAGTGAGTCCAAGTCAGAGTTGGTATCAAACTCAAAGTCTGACCAGTTATTGAGGATATCCTGATACTGCAACTTGGCTAATAAAAGTATAGCCTAATTAACAGCATTTAAGATGTGTTTATATGTGGATTGATAAGGCATAGTGCTAGGAAATTCATGGTATGATATCTTATCAGCTTATCTGATTTCCAACTGATCTATTGGAGTTTAAATCTCAGCTACCATTAGCATGCTGAGTCATTAATTTCCACCAGACTGTTACTAACATCTGTGTTACTCATTCTCACTTGCTGCTCCCTTGCCTGCACCTGTCTTTACTTGTCTTGGCTTGCCTTCATTTGTCTAGACTTGCCTATACTCACTTTCACTTGCCTAGACTTGTCTGCATTCATTTAGACTCACCTAGACTTGTTTGTATTTGCCTGTGTTTCTTGCACTCTTTTGGACTTGCTTGGGCTTGTTTGAACTTGCCTGAACTTGTCTGTGTGTCTGCTCTTGCCTGTACTTCCACTCCTCTTATTCTGGCACCTTTGGGTGTTGCTCACATATGTTCAAGTCATGTCAGCATTCACCAATATGCACTGGCAGCTATTGGAATTGAGTCAGTCTATTGTCCATTAGTCACATAACAAATATGGTATACACTGTCAGACTATTCAAGCTTTAGCTCTCATTCACACTGACTGTCCTTGACCCAGCCTGTTCACAATCATGTGAATTTAGCTAAATGTCATGGACCAGGCAAAGATAATACAAATGAAAAAATATATAAAGATATGTCTCCTGAGTCTACCCTAGCTAACTTGAAATGGAGACAATATGTGGAAGAGACCTTTAAAATTAGTGACTTGGAATCCCAGGTATTAATAAAACTCCTCTACAATGTTCTCTGCATCCTATAAATCTTTTAAGCAGAGCCATTCTACCTCTGGCACTAGGAAAGCCACAGTAGAACCTCAAAAGAAAAAAAAAAGCTTGTAGCTAGAGAATAACATATGAAGTTAAAGTGGGTTGTATCTTATATACCTGAGACCACTGTTCCTCAAGGTAAACCCTTCTCAAAACATGAAGAAAGATACATTAACCAATATTCACTTATTTTCTACTTGGCTAATAGACAGACAAGTTTAAAGATCATGGCTGCCAGTGAAAGATGTCAAGTGGTTTTATTGCCTGGTACTTAAGAGCAGTTAGAATTATCTGACTTCATAATAGGCAACCTTTCAGATAGTGGTGAATCAGATAATCCTGATACTGGCATGACCCAGTTTCCAGTCCTGCAAATTCTTTCAGGTCTTCAGATTCACTTCCTAGTTGTCCTCTCCCTTTGCAATGCAATGGATAAAAGCTAGTGCTATCTGATAGTAGTGACTTAGAGCACTATTCAAAGGGGAAAAATACAGATTTTGGTAAAGCACTGAATAGGGAGTGAGAGAGATAGTCTTAGGGAAAGCCAAATGGGAGGCAGATCATACTGAATGGGAATGTGTTGTAATGATAGAGAGGCATGAGGCAATTGGATTATTGTGATGTGTAGTCACTCTCATTCTTAAATGTTACTGAGATCAAATGAAGGCTATCAATAAATATGTGCTATGTAGCATCACTGGGTACCCTGGGTTTAGTGATGATAATTAATTTCAATAACCTGCTGCTGAGCAACTATAGAAACCTCAGTGAGTTAGAGTGGGTGTATAACAGACTACAAGACCTATGACAGGACTCACCACAGTATAATTGTTAGGGCAACATCTCAAAACAATGCAAAGCCAGTCATCTCTATCTGGAGCCACCAGTGAGACAATCTTGGAATGGCACATCCACTAGGGAAGGCTCTCAAAGACTTTGTGCACAGAATCATACAATTAGCTATAGTAATGGCTCTGCTTACATATGTTAGCCATGTTGTCTGTCATATTTCATATCAAGCTGCAATGTGCTGACTTACCTGATATGCAGTGTGTTACAATGAACACATCAATCTCATTCAAGTCACTGTGGAATATCCAGCAGAACTTGGCTTGACCACATGACCCAATGAATGATGATATTTATGTCTGGGTGGGGCAGTATATTGAGCACTGAGGGGAGATGATAGGGATCTCAAATGAAAATAAGTTATGCACTGGGTGAGGAAAGACCAGAACATTATCAAGCATGGAGATGGTGCATGGCAAGTCACAGGCTGTGATTCTTCTCAGTATTTAGTATGGAGTTGCTGTAATGAACATATCCAATCAATATAGGAAAATTGAGTTGTGTATGCAGGTGCAAAATACCATCTTCATCATGATTGCAATGTGCAGGCAAGTGCTGGCCCTTGACTTCCTGAGCATGCATAAGGTTATATATATAATTAGACACTTTTGTTGTCATTGCTTTTCAGACATACTGATCTCATGGCACAAACACATAAAAAATTCAAAAAAAACTCAAGTCAATATGCTATACAGTTCTATACAGTAGACTGAACTAACAAATACTGCCTGGGTCAGTGATCCAGATGGCAAAAGTTTGGAAAAGACTCAAATCATAACAAGGGTAGCCATTATATAGTGAACAACTACATAATTAAACACCACTGGAGAATTTCTGATGTGCCCCATACACATATGTTTACATAATAGCTGGGTTTCAATTGTGAGAAGACCAGGCCCTGTGGTGAGTTTTCATGCCTTGGTTGTACAACTACACAACAACTGATTAATTTTATATGTAGACCATCAAAATATCACTACAAAGACCTCTCAAGCAGCTGTGGTCACAGCATAGTACTGTGGATGGTCCTGATACCAGTGAGATGGGAACTTGGAAGCCCCCAATGCTTGCCCACTGGATGACTGACCAGACAACAGTATTTTTTTTTCAATATACTTACTATCTGTTACTCAATGGACTCAAGCAGTGTCAATTGTTTCTCTTAGCAGTTGTCAAAGCAAACACTTGCGAGGTTGACGAGAGCATCACAGAACCAGAGTCTGACTTACCTGATGCGAAAAACATCAATATTGTGAGTTGTTTTGATGCTCATTTGTATTCATTTGTGATGCTGAATGACACCTACATATGTTAGACACTGACTGCTGTGGTAGATGTGAGTGTAACAAAAGCCAAGATGGACTCCGAGATAGACCCATCACAGGAGGTGCAGACCCCTATAGAATTCACTTGCTACTATCAAGCCCAACTTGCCAAGTAGTACTTATGAATAAATTTGTAGTAGGCTCATGTGACAACCTGATCTATTTGTGTGCATCCAAACATGTTGTCCCTTACTAGAGCACCCACCCATCTGTCATCATGTTTGTTTGCTGCTATTGCAAGACATCCAATTGCAAGGGTGCACTGATCTCCTACAAGAAGAAAAGGACCCACAAAAGAGCAGACCTCTGAAATCACACAATCATCATGCAAGTGCAACACAAAAGGCTTGGTACACAAGCAGGGCCTGTTCCATGCAGATTCACAGTCCCACTTCATGAACCCTCTGCACCACTATCTCCTGATGTTCAATTTCGTGATCCTGTTCAAACATCCAACTGTGCTGTTGAGCAAGAGATGCTTGACCACAGTGTATTAACAGGTGAAGATTTGGACCTCATGGTCTACAGCAGTGACTTGCCAAACCTTGGACCAAATTTTCACAGCCCTGAAGCATTGCTTGCAGCAGTGGATCATTTTTCCAAATATAATGCTGGTACAGAGGCTGGTGCACATCTCTTGACAGCACATACTGCCCATTACCTACCCCCTGATCCAGAGCAGTGCACTGTGGCCTGTTAACTCAAAAAGATGCTAGAAGAAATTTGTAATCAGCAGGAACAGGCTGATGACAACATCATCAAAGAGGAGCTGCTTGATGTGGATGCAGAATTTGAGGACTTACAGGGTTATGAAGATCCTGGCAATGCTGAACCTGAAAATGTGCTTGTAACAACTGGACAAACAAATGAAGATGACCTGGATCCTTTCATTACTGATGATGTCTTTGTGAGCTCTCTCAACACTGACCTCTCCCATGTCCCACCACACTTACTCACCATATATGCACTCACCACTTGGCTGCATCTCCAATTTCACCTGCCAAGAGCTGCTTGCAATGCATTACTTGCTGTTTTAGCTTGCTTACTCCTTGCTATATCACCAAACATTGAAACTCCATTTATTACTCTTCAGTGATTGAATCATGTTCTTTGGGTTGATGCTCCTATCCTCACACTACCTGTGTGTCCTGTATGCCACAATGTCTATCTGCCAGCATCCTCCCATCTTTCACATGATGAATGCACTGACTGCAATGTTCCTCTTTTTCTTCCCAGCCAGATGAAGTGTGGCAATGACCACTCAACAAAAACACCAATTGTCAAATATCCATACCTTTCCCTCTCCAAACAGATCAAGTCTATGCTGAAAATACCAGGCCTCAAGGCCATTCTTGATGATTGGCATTCAAAACCCCAATCAGTTGGCACATATACAGACATCTTCAATGCTGACATGTGTTGCAAAAAGCTCAAAGATCCTAACAGGCACCTTTTCTTCTCAAACAGTCCTGGTGAGAAAAGTGGACTGAATGGTGAGCTTCATATTGGCATGAATCTTGGCATTGACTGGCAATTATCTCACAGTAGCTCAACAGTTGAATGACTAATGACTTTTAATGCCAGGTTCTCATATATCCAGAGTAACATTACCTCATCTCATTCATCATGTCCAACTTCATTTTCAATATGTAATCTCCCCCTGGAGTACTGGTGAGTTTTTTCTCTATCCTTTTCTGATGCATTTTTACACCAATATATACTGGACTGCAAACCTTTTATGCATGAGCATCCTTCCTGGACCGAAGGAACAAAATCCAGAACAAATTCAATGTTTCTTATGTCCTATCATGAGTGATCTTCTGTACTTGTGGAAAAATGACATCAAGGTCCTGACTGAGTCATGTCCTGAAGGTACATATCACATTTCATAAATATGTCACTATCTAATTATGCTATCAGGGCATCTAGTTCACATGATCCTTGTTGCAGTCATATGTGATGAACCTGCAGCTCATAAGATTGGAGGTTTTGCATCCCACTTGCACACCTGTTTCTGTATGACATGTTGGATCATGACCTCCAACAAAGACAAACCCAGCGCATTCCAACCAGGGGGTAGGTACTCAAACTGCTAACTTCAATTAACAATTAAGTTGCTTTTAGTATTTCAGCCTTGCACTAACAATAAGCAACCCAAGCTTGGCAAATGATACTGTCACCTTGTCACACCAGCTGCACGGAAGAATTTTGTCAAAGAACACACTACCTGCTACACTCAACTTGCCCACCTACTGTATTTTGGTCTTGTTGAACAGATCATTATAGATCCAATGCACAATCTTTTCTTAGGTAAGTCTTCATAATATTACCCTTGCCATTTGAATACTTTACTCATGCTGTGCTTCATAGGTCTCATCAAGACTCACTTTTACAACATCTGCATCTAGAACAAGATACTTCGACCCAATCATGAGCTTACAAAGTTTCATGAAATAATTGCTGATTTCATCATCCCTAGCTCCTGTGGCAAGCTACCCACTGACATTGGCATGCTGCCTGGAGGTTCACTTACAGTGGACCAATGGCTACTACTTTCTACTGTATATGGGCCAATTATCATGAGTTGAATAGTTCAGATGTGCATTTGCTGACTTACACCTCAGATTCCTCAACTCTGGAGCACTTGTCTTCTAACTGATGCCAGCAGCAAGGTTTTAAACCAGCACCTCGATGTTATTCAGATACTGGAAACACAGAAACAGGTAGCAGCATCACATAAGGCTGACAACAGGAAATCACTTGCCAAAGTGAAGAAACAAGGCACAGATGCCTATGCCCTGCAGAAAGCTCAAATTGCACAGGAAAAGCTTGTGCTGGCTAAAGCAAAGAAGACAGCCAAACTCAAGGCAGCTGCAGCCATGGAAGCAGAGAAGCTCAGGTTAGTGGCTAAAAAGAAAGCATGCACTGCTTGGAAGGTACCAACTTTAGTGCTCAAAACTGTTGACATATGGTAATGAACATACCACAGAAGGTGCTTGGGAAGCACAAGGCAACATCTCAGACAGTTAAAGACTTACCAGAGGGCAATGTGCCACAACTACCCCCTCCCCCTCAGTTCAATCAACAAGATACTGGTGATGACTCAGAAAACCTTGATGACCTGAAGTTTTCTCTTCACCTGTTAAGAACCATGCTCAAGGGAGAGAGAGACTGACTCAGAGGGGCTTGGCCTTAGCTTGTATGCTGTGCCCCTTACCTGAGTATGTGCCCTTCATTTCAGATGAAGTCCAAAGGACTTCTAGAGTGTGAGAGGACTTCTGGAGGAGTGCAGGAAATATCCAGAGGAGTGTGGGAGAGTTTTGGAGGAGTACAGGAAATACTCAAAGGATACAGGACATATGGAGGTCTGGAAGGAATAGGGGCTACATCGGACAGAGTCTGATATAGAAACAAACAAAGGTAGACTACCCTAAGGTAGAGTCAGAGAGACAGGGATCGGACCAAAGCCTGGAGAGAGGGTAAGTGCTGGAAAGGCAAGACTCCAGCCTAGGGAAGCAATCCCTAGACTTGGGACAGAGACATAGGGGACTAATATGAAGGTCCAGAATTCTGGCCTAGGGAATCCATCTCTAGGCCTTATGGAAAAGGACAAACTCAGATGGACTGAAGTCTGGAAGAAAATTGGGTAAGTCTAAGGTGATATTCAGACTGAGGACTCTACTGTAGTTGTACAGGGGTTATATACTAGAGGATATCTGAGAGGATCAGTAAGCAACAGAGTAAGGCTATGTATGAGCATGTGGAAACACATTAGTAAGTAAAATGGAACATAAGTAAATGAACTTGGAGATGAAACTAGTACAAGGCTCAATCAGCAAGACGGAAACAGAGATAACCAAGAACCAGAAAGGCAGAGATGCCTAAATGGGGATAGGCACAGGATCTTGGACAGAGGGTGGGAATAGGTCCAAAATGAGTCAGAGGTGGGGTCCGGAAATAGGCCCAGAAGGCGTGGGAATATTATGAGATCTAAGTCCAGCATACAGGATATGACATCACCCAGATGATCCAGGCAACTTCTTGAAGTTGTGCTATGCTCTTTGTATCCTCATATAACATGTTATCTGCAACACAGAGATTAATGAAGCTGATTGATTACTTTGAGAATACACCACTGAACTTATCAAGGTGTGTCAGTTATTACTCAACTTGACCTTTGTTCTTATTGGAGCATGGTTATATGGTTCAGTCACTATAAAACCAAACCATCACTACACTACTCACATCACTGACTGTGTTCAAAATTTTGGGCCCCTCCACAACTTCTGGACCTTCCTTTTTGAATGACTCAACAAAGTACTAAAGTCATTTAAGACTAACAATCACACAGATGGTGAACTGGAGATGACATTTTTTCACAAATTCCAGTGAACATATCAAACAAGTCATTTAGTAAGCATTTGAAGTCATTTTTGTGTTTACTGTGATGTCTCACTGATTATTTAACAAGACCTTCTCTCTACCATCTTATCCTAAATATTCCCTTCTATGTGAAGCTGCCAAGATCATGCTCAAGGCATTAAGAGAGGAGTGCAGAACTGTAGCCAGACTGGCAGCTTTGTCAGAAGACTTGGACAATGTTCAAACAGATGGTATGCCTTGCTTCTCTATTCTTATATTGAGTCTAATTTCAACTAGCTATGCAAACATTTTCCTTGAGTCCATACCACAAAACATGGGTCATGTCTACTGAGACATATCATACTCTCACACATACACTCTGCTTTCACTTCCTATATACTCCAGTTCATTGTCATGGAGATGAACCACTGGTTCAAAACAGCACATCTCTCAATCACAAAGCAACATTTTATGAATATGTTGTTGTCAATGGGAGGTACTACCATGCTTCAAGAACAGTAGGGTCAAACTCTTTGTCTCTCATTCATGTCACAATCCCAAGAGCTGTCCCTGTTGCTACTTATGGCAAATTGTTGGAAATATTTCAATTTGATTGTCAATCAGGGTATTCTGTTTGGTTTGGGTGCATGTGCTGGTTCAAACCCTGGTGTGGCATGTGCAACAAAGTATGGGATGATTTGTAAGTAATTTTTTCATAGGTGACTTCACAATTAATACTAGTATATCCCAGCACATCAGTGGACATACACTTATGGGAGCTTGGAGAGTACACTGATCAACACACCCAACTGCCAGCTCTCATTGACTTGGATTGGATCACTGGCTGACTGGCAATGACAATGGTCTCAGTTGGTGATGATAGGACCAAGGTTTGGGCAACTATCATTGTCCCAAACTAATCATGCTCTGCCTCTAGATCTCATCCACAGCCACAATCAACTCAACCTTCTACTCATCATACCGACCCTTGTATGGCCATGAGCAGGCTTTATGGTTATGTGCCCAGTTCATTACTCATCTCTTTGCCTGTCCTGAATACCCTCCTTCATCTTCAAACTCCCAGGTCAAACTCCCCCATTTCATTGCATACACCCTCCACCACACTAAGTTGCATGATTTCTTACCTGAAGCTGGCTTGCAGTCACTTAGCTTGTCCAGTGAAACATCCCAAACTTTCTTGTGCATCTTTTTAGGGCATGTTAGAGCATGTGTGACCATTTTTCAGCACTTGGAGGGATATTTGGTACTAGATTCAGCATCTTGAATGGTAGGTAGGTCCATAGCTACATCCTTCACACCCTCTGAGCTTGAGTCCCTCATACTTTTCAGAGTGAGAAATTGAAGGAATGCAACACACTTTGATATGCAACATGTGTGAGTGTTAATGGTGATCTTATAGCTGCAATTGGGAACTTACATTGACACTTCGCCATTGAAATCTGACAACCCTGTTGGCAGTCTTTCCCACTCCTACCTCCTGTTGGCACATCTTGAAATCATCTGACAAGTCAGATTTACCACATGAGAGGATATCAGAGGCAAAATCAGTATTGATCATGGCAACAGCCCTATGATTACCAGTCTCTTCCTCAAATTTGATGGCAGCTTTTCACCTGGATTTAGTTACATGAGTCAGGTGAGTCCATGTCATTCAGCCTAGTGCAATGCAACACTCACATTTTGATGATGAGAGTGATGATGTCCATGATCCTTGCCTTCTTTTGCCTTCTAAAGTTTATGTACACTACTCCATTCATTGCACTGCTTATGGATATTTCTCCAGTACCCTTTCACGCACTTAGTGATAATGGGCCTAGTAAAAGCTTGGTCTGGTATCTTACCTTGGCCAGATGAATTCATGTGAATTGTCTATCAACTGGTGAGTCAATTTAATATTGTTTTCTATATGTGCTCATACCATTTCATTGTTCCAAACACAATCCATGACAGCTTGAATAAATGGCACGTTGATGTTTGAGCCAATTTTGCCTAGCCAATTTGGGTACCATACTTTGAGGCCACCCTCCTTTTGCTCACATGGTTCTCTGTTCTCTAAGGGCTCAATCATTAACAACTTGTCAACTTGCATTGCTTTGTTGAGCAACACTTCTACACTGCACAACTGGAAGAAAATTGGGTGAACAATCATCTTTCTATCATTTGTTAGTTTTCATTAATACCTGAGCTCCAGTGTCTAGCTAACCTTCAAGACAGGATGCATATTTGAAATGTTCTTGCCTGTCACATCCTTTCCTTTATTCAACTGCTCATTTTTGGCCATCTCAACCATCTTCTGCTCAACTGTGTCAAGATGCTCAAGAACTTTTTTAAGGCAATCATTAATGATTGTGTTTAGGCCAGTTTGCTGATTTGAATTTTCTGTCAGGTATGACATCTGGGATACAATCTGTGCCATCATCAAGCTATTTGTATCCGCAGATTGTTCATGTGGTAAACCTTGGTTCATGCCATATGAACCTCCAGCAACATTATTCCAAGGCTGATAATCAGCTCATGAATTAGGACACAATGTGAGCAAGGGTGATCTGCCATACAGAAACAGGTACGTCCCATTGTTATATGGTGTCCCTTGGCCAGACAACAATGCTGAACTGTCATATCCCACAATCCGGACCTACATTCCATCATATTCTCATGCCTTCCAAGCCTACATCTGGACCACACTTCATATCCAACTCATTCCCAGATCCCCTTTCACTGTGTGCTCCACACCTCAGCAGGATCAACTATGCTCTGGATTTACCCCTGAGCTCTGGACCATCAGATCTCCACTGCTAGCCTGATCCATACCCCCCTGTCCCATCCACCCTATGCACACTCCATCCAGCAAGACATCTGAACTTCACCTTGTCTCAGTTTCTGGACTCTATCCACCTTCTCATATCCTGGTCCTGTATCCACCTTGTCTTCTGGATCCCCAGATCTCCAGACCTATTCCCACCCTCTGTCTGATATCCTGTACCTATCCCCATTTAGGTATTCTCTGCTTTCCGGCTTTCGGTTACCTCTTCTTCTGTCTTGCTTATTGATCCTTGTACAAGTCTTCATCTCTGAGTTCATTTACTTATGTTCTGTCTCACTTACTAATGTGTTTCCACATGCTCATACATAGCCCTGCTCCTTTGCTTACTGATCCCCTCAGATAGTCTCCAGTATATAACCCCTGTAGATACTCCTGTAGTTTCCTTAGTTTGAATATCAACTTAGACTTGCCCAATCCTCTCTCGGACTTTGGTCCACCTAAGTCTGCCCTGCTCATCAGGCCTAGGGATTGATTCCCTAGGCCGGAGCTCTGCCTTTCTGGTACTTACCCTCTTTCTGGACTTAGGTCCAATCCCTGTTCCCTCCAACTCTACCTTAGGGTAGTCTACCTCTGTTTGTTTCTACATCAGACTCCATCTGATGTAGCCCCTATTCCTTCTGGACCTCTGGATATCCTGTCCTTTGGACATCCCACCCTCCATACCTTTGGATGTCCTACTCTCCATACCTTTGGACATCCTATCCTCCTAACCCTCAGACTTCCTGTCCTCCTTACCTCTGTACATCCTGTCCTTCTGTCCTCCATCCTCTGGACCTCTGGACCTATAGGCCTCCTGTCCTCTAGACCTTTGAACCTCCTATCCTTCCATCCTGTTTCCTGTAGAAGTATTACTTTGCAGTGGGAACTCTCCTGAGCACTTCCTGCATGCCTCAGAACTCTCTCACACTCCTCTGGACTTTGTCAGACCATCATCAGACTTCCTCTGAAATGAAGGGCATATACTCAGGTAAGGGGCACAGCATACAAGCTGAGGCCAAGCCCCTCTGAGTCAGTCTCTCTCTTCACTTTGAGAAAACTGGTTCTTAACAGTAGCTCATTGTAAGATCACCAGCCTCTTTCCCCAATATCTGGCTTAATCACTTTGGTTCTATTGCAAGATGGGAGGATGTATCTTCTTCATGTCTACCATAAGTCTTTCTAATGATGTAATTTATCATTTATCACTTATCAATCACAGGAAATGTCACAGACTATATTGCTCAACACCTTCAAAAGAAGAACTTTTGCATCACAGTGTCAGCTTTATGTGGTGAACAGCTTTAAAACCATTGCCAACACCCCTCCTGTCTCACTATACCTTGCCATGAAACAATATGTTATTATATCAGATGAGGAATGTGAAGTAGTTGAGTGGTCCTACAGAAAACTTCCCAACCCAGCATGGGTGAGATTCAAGCAAGACAAGTACAAGGGTGACATAGCACAAGTCTTCAATTCAGACTTACTGAATGATTTGGTTGCAGTCTTAGTGCCCCACAGGAGTTCCCCTATCCCATGCATCAGGGATCTTGGTTACTACTTGACCAATCTCACCTTCCAAATGGGAATGTGGTCTCTGACATCAATTATGGTGAGGAAGTCATAGGATGCATATACAAGGGAGAAAAATATTACATGGGCCTCCTACTCAAAATTGTTCACTGTGATTACCTAGAACTTATTGTCTGCCCTCAAACTGACAACATTTGACTGCACCTACAATCTGGGTTGGGCCAATTCTTCCTCAAGACAACTGTGGTTATGTTCTCTATGCAGTTCTTGCATATAGGTGATTAGGCTAGGATTGTCAGAGGAGACCTTAGTCCAGAGACCAGTCAGGTTGTCTCAACAGACCATCCTGCTGGGTCTGCTACCTTGGAGTTGACCTTGAGTGGTTGCTGAAAGGAGGTTAACATCTAATTAGTGTCATATCTGCATATCCAGATCTCAGATCTGAACCTTATCTCATCTCAGATCTGATCCACATCTTATCTCTGATCCTATCCACCTCTTATCTCCCTCCAACATCTCGTCATCCAATCTGCCTACTCATCCAGTCCGCTCCACAATTCATCCAAATCCATAACCAGTGCTTGTCTCCTTTTGGTAATCCCCTAACTCTGGTATTTTGGTTATCTGTGTATCCATCCTGCTCCCTGATCTGTTACCTATGCTTCATCTCTGTTTCATTATTTGTGATCCATTTCTACTTACCAATAGACCATCCATATGCTTCGTACATAGCCTTGGACTCTGCTGATTGATCATTCTGTTAGATACCTATAGTATATAACCTCCTGTAACTTTCTGTAGTACCTCAGTTCAAATATCATCTTAGTTCTACTCATTCCTGTCCTCTGGACTTGAGTATCTCTGCTCTCGTCACCCTCTGAGACTTAGGATTGATTCCTATAGTCTATCCGTATCTGCCTCTGTCTCTGACAGTCCATTACTGTTAGTTTCTAGTCTGGACTCATCCAGATTAGCCCTATGATACTTATTCCTCATCTGGAAGTCATCCGGACCTGCTATGCTACTCGTCTGACCTTCCGGATGCGTTAGTCTTGCCTTCCTGAAATAAGGGGCAATACTTGGGTAAGGGGTACAGCGCATGAGCTGAGGCCGAAGCCCTTCGGATCCAGTTATTCCTTGAGTATGACCTTAACAATTAGAGGATGTAGAGTGCATTTTTCAGGTCAGTGACACAGTTTGAGTGATAGCAGGTTTATACTTAGGTGTGGAAGGGCACATCATCCAGATGGTAGATGATACATTTTCATCTTTGTCAGCACCCCTTGAAGGAAGAGGTAAATGTCTCTTGTCATTCTGAAAAAAAATCTTTCTGACACAACACACAGTTAGAAGTTTTCAAGTACTACCTAGATTGTTGCCCTCTTGGTCACACCCTGCAGGCATGACTACCCACTCAGCAATTTTTCAAGCCTCCCCCTAGTATTGAATCTATTCAGATTGGAGATTCCATAAATGTCCTTGTGGGAGAACACATGGGAAAATCTGGCATCATGCACTGGCTCTCTAAGGGAGGGAATTATCTATGGCTCTAGCATGGATCATTGAATATCCCAGTTCCTACCAAAACTGTTTAGCAGATCCCTAACCTCCAGACATTGCAATATATGCAAGACAGCGGTTATGATATTAAGGCTGGAGATGTTGTGAAGGTTGCCTGTGGGCCAGAGTATCTCATGAAAGGAGTCATACAAAGCATTGACTTTCCAAATGCTTGCTTGACCCTACTCACTGAGACTGATCACTCACTAGTCAGTAATGATTCTCCTTAGCTTATGCATGTCTAACTGTGACTTCTAACAGGTTGATGTTCTCATCAGATTCATGATCAAAGTACAAAATGCTAGCTTAGATTCCTTCAAAAAAGACATCAGGCAAGAAGTTTTCATTATCAGTGGTGACTGTAAGGGCTACCAAGCCACACTGTACAGTTTCACACCTGAGACTTACACCATCACTGTCCATGGGCAGCAGCACACCACAATTTAACTCAAGGATGTTGTCACTAGATAAGTAATATGTACATATTTGTGTGAATTAATTTTATGTGTATTTAGGTATGAGATGAGGTTGAATGGTGTCATGCTTGAAGGAACTGAGATGTTGTGTTTCTGTGAGATGTGGAGAAAACTGTACTTGGCCCCACAACCTTGAAGTATCACCCCTCCCCCTGAAAAGGTCCCCTCAAGTTCATCAGCTTCCACATAGATATGCCATCATCCACATGGACTACCTGGACTGGCAGCTCCAAGGATCTTGTCACAGCTGGCAACCCCTCATCTAGCCTCAGTCCCTCACAGGCTGCTGAACCTAACCCCTAGAGTGTCAACATCAATGGCATGCTGGATAGCATTGATACATTGATACTGGAGGAGAGGAACTGAAAGAGAGTGAGTTCTTCAACAGAATTATCACAGCATTCCCACTTATTTCATTCTAGCCCTAATGGCTTAGTTGATGAACAAGGAATTTTCTTCCAAGTTCACTACCTATAATGTGATGTTGAGAGTCTTGCCCTCTTTCATGGGAGGCAGGCTAAACAATTGATTTGTGTTAACAGCTTGTCCTGACCCATTCCTTGTTCTGAATGGACCCACCCCTGAGGGTTGTGTTGTGTTGTGGTATTCTGCTTATCAAATGGTGCAGGTGCTGCAATCAGCACTACCATATACCTACCACAGATCTTCACCCAGCCCCCATGCAGAAAGACCCAACAGTGTATTGTTCTGGATGAAAGTCATTGTGGTTCTATTTACAATGTAGCTAAGTGCCACCTCAAGAAGAACACTGTTGATATCACAATTACTCCATAAGAAAAATTCAAACCCAGCATAACCTTATTCCCCCCACACTCTCACTGGGGGCTGGAAGATAACATTTGTAAACAGATGTCAGTCACAGTGACAGTAACTGCAGAACACTGAAAACACTTTCTTACACCTACTGTAGTGTTATGGTTATTCAAATTGATATATTCATTTAGAGTCTGTTTAGATATGCAAATTTACCAACTTAACTTGACTTAACCTGATCCAAGTTTGCCTTTTCATGATTCATAAGGATGGAGTATCAACATAGATGTCATGCTCATCACTGATAAGGATATCATATATGCCACCAATATGTGTTATCAATGCCATGAATACTGATGACCCCACTATAGAGACTCATGCCTCTATATAGCCATTATAGAATGATACACCACCCCTTCCTACTCATACTCCAGCTCTGATCCTCAGGATAAGTCACTTGTGCCATCATGCATGCAAACGCACCCGCTCTAGGTCCTCCACTACAGTCTATTGACCTGTCCATGTCCTCACTAAAGTCCACTGGTGCATTCTTATTATATTCTTATTACTCTGATGTATCTTCCAGACCAATTACAGTGCTGTGAGTGCACACACATGTGCTTAGGTGCCATTACATACAGATATCACTACCTATCCACTTTGCTTCCACACTACAAGTGTTGCCTAGCACTCAATATAGAGAAGGGACTTATAGTTTTTAGAGCACCTTATGCTAGCACTCCCTACCTCTGTGTAGTAGCAGTGGTTTGTGCATTAGAGCAAGTTTGAAGTCTGAAAAGTCCAAATGTGCACACTACTTGCCTAGACATGACCACTTCACACCAGCTGGATTCTTTCTTCACTGGATTTAGTTTCCAGGTAGCCCTTGCCCCACACTTTAGACCCCCATTGCACACTCTCACTTTCTACTACCCCAGTGCACTTTCACACGTGTCTTGATCACACTTCATGTGTCCTCTAGTGCCCATTCAGTTTCAGAGTCTCCCTCAGTCATTTTGAGGACTCTCTCTCAGTAGCTGTTCTTTGGGTCAAGTTCTGTCTCACATCCAGGTCTTGCTATAGAGTTCCCTTAGTAGTAGTCAGTTTCTCTCATAGTCCTTAGTCTTCACCTTCACCACCCCTAATAATGACTCAAATACAACAAATAACTCTACTGTTGAAAATCTCAATGGTACCACCATAGTCAACATGAATGGTACAGAGGAGCTTCAGCTTCAGCACATCATGAAGATGTTCTTTGGTGCCTCTCACACAGCTGCAGTAATTTTGGTGTCTGCCTCACAAGTCCTTTGACTCTACTCTCACTCTCACTATATCAGCAAATCACTTTGCCTCTGTGGGCTCTGTACAGAAGGGACCAAGCTGTGGCCAGCCATTTTTTGGTGGTGGGAAAAACAGTATTTTACTGATGTATGAGAAGCAGCCATACCACACCTCCACTCTCATAGGAATGGGTTGGGTTAATGAACTACTTACAGGACATCCAGATCATATATGATGTGAACTTGGTGTACATCATCATGTATTTTATGTACTTTTATCTCTACTTTGTGATTTGGGGTGCTGCAATTCAAAATTTATATCACTCAAGGAGCAGCTTTCAATTTTGAAGTATGTTAATCCTAGCTCCTTGTTGACAAACTTACTGAAATTTTAAAGGTATTTCAAATGTATACTCAATGCATTTGTGTCCCCCCCTATCTATCAGTTGTATATCTGGTTACCTGCTGGAGATAACCCAACCTCCCTTGAGATCCTGCAAAATACCAAATACTATCCCTACTTCACCAATACTATCAGTGCTATCAATGGTACTCACATTCCTTGCCACCCTGACAACAAAGGCCATGATGCTGCTTGCAATTGCAAGGGCAACTTAACTCAGAACTGCCTCATCACTTACATGTTCAACATGTTATTTCTCTATATCTTGAGTGGTTGGAAGGGGTCAGTAGCTGATGCTCATGTGTATTATAATACTCAGATCAAGGATTTCAACATCCTCCCTGGAAAATACTATCTTGTGGATGTGGGATTTGGAGCCTGTGATGAGTTACTCCTACCATATCACAATGTGCACTATCACCTAGCCAACATGGGCAGGGGGCATCTCAAGTAAGAGCCCTTACAGTTGCTTCATTTACATACTGACCCTTTTCAGGCCTTGTAATCACATGGAATTATTCAATCTACAGCATGCCATGCTCTAGAATGCTATTGAGCACATTTTTGGTGTGCTCAAGCACTGCTTCTGAATTCTTTGCCTCCCATCTTTCTACCCCATGAGTGCCCAACCTCATATCCCCCCTACATTGTACCTGGTGCACAATGTCATCTGGATCCACAACCCAGATGACATGATAGACTATTGCCAAGTTGACAATGATGTTGTTGGGCCTGAGCACGACATTAGTGCACTCACTGAGGGTCCTTGCTCTGACAAGGCTTGTATTCATGCACACAAATATTGTGATGCCATTGCTCACCAAATGTGGGTGGATTATGATAGGTTGAGACAGTAAAGGGGTGAGTCTGTTGTTGTTAAGGTCGTACTTGAAGGGTAACTGGATCTGAAGGGCTTCAGCCTCAGCTCATGTGCTGTGCCCCTTACCTGAGTATTGCCCCTTATTTCAGGAAGGCAAGACTAGCACGTCTGGAAGGTCGGACGAGTAGCGTAACGGATCTGGATGACTTCCAGATGAGGGATAAGTATTGTAAGGCTAATCCAGATGAGTCCAGACTAGAAACTAATGGTAATGGACTGTTGGAGACAGAGGCAGATATGGATAGACTATAGGAATCAATCCTAAGTCTCAGAGGGTGACGAGAGTAGAGGTACTCAAGTCCGGAGGACAGGAATGAGTAGAACTAAGATGATATTTGAACTGAGGTACTACAGAAAGTTACAGGAGGTTATATACTATAGGTATCTAATGGAATGATCAATCAGCAGAGTCCAAGGCTATGTATGAAGCATGTGGATAGTCTATTGGTAAGTAGAAATGGATCACAAATCATGAAATGGAAATGAAACATAGGTAGCGGATAAGGGAGCAGGACGGATACACAGATAACCAAAATACTGGAGTTAGGGGGTTACTGAAAGGAGATGAGCACTGGTTGTGGATTTGGATGAGTTGTGGACCAGACCAGACGAGTGGACAGGTTAAATGACGAGATGTTGGAGGGAGATAAGATGCGGATAGGATTGGAGATAAGATGTGGATCTGAGAAGAGATGAGGGTCGGATCTGAGATCCAGATATGTGGATATGACAGTTGTAGAGGATGATCTTAAATAAATAAATATATTGAATTTTGTCACTGATTGCACAATGCACACAGAATTGATATTAAATTTTGATCTACATAAGCCTAGTAAGAGAAGTGCTACAAAAATGAAAATTGTGATATGATTGCACAAACTATTTACTGTACTTTGTCAAAAAAAGCTTGCAGATACTGTCCTTCTTGATCACAAGGTATGAATCAGCTATAGAAACATCAGATTGAAAATGCTCAATGATAGTGACCACCTTGTGGTCCTCTAGACCCTCATCTTGTACCTGAATGATAGCTTTCTGCTTGTGCAGAGGGACTGCATCCATGGACTGCAAGGTATTGTGGGTGTGTTCTCCTAAGACACTTGTAGCATGATCAAATGATAAAGTAAGACCCTTTGTGAGACCCTGAATCTCATGGTTCATTTACTGCATAGCTTCAGGCATGCTGAGGTGTGCAGACCCGATGGACCTTCCTGACACCAATTGACTTGCTGACTTGGAGGAATTAGGGGGGTGAACAAGTGTTTGTGAAATGGCATCAGTGTTGTTGACCTCCTTGCACTTGCCATTATTTATGGCCAAAGTACCAGCAACTAAAGTACACACAGAAGATGTGTCCAGTGATGAGGAAGCAAAGGGAGGCTGCTTTGCAAGATTCAAGAAGGAGGGGGGTACCATCATCAAGATATCATTATTCTGGTCAGCATCACCACTGGTACCATTCTTGATATTGTCCAGCATTTGGAACTGCTTCAGTATGACAGCTTGTTGAAAGCTGGAGGCAGCTTGGCCAGTCACACTGGCAGATTGCAACAAAGGGTGATAGGTGTGACTACTATGTGCTTTTGATGGTATGATAGTGTTCATTTTTCATAACATTGTTATCCCCTGTTTCTGAAGCCCTTTGCAAGGGGTATCTCCTGGATCACACAAAAGTTAGTAACCATAGTAAGGAACAATAGATAGGTACATACTTTAACAAGATCAGTCCATACAGACTCAGACTCAGGCATGATATTGGTGCCAAACTCATTGCTGAGATATCTGAAAAGTTTACCACACAATCAACAACATGCAAGGTAACACACATCTAGAATATCATTAGCACTAGAGGGTGAAGGGAGCACAAAAAAACATACCCTAGTCCATTTTTGTTGACAGGCATCAGCTGTTTCAACTGTACCACTTGTTGTTGACTGCATGTATTATTATAAGATCTAGAATATTGTTGATTTGAAGAGGGAGACTGGTTGGACAGATGTAGGGAGTTTGGGGGAGGAGGTTATTGCTCTCATCAAGAAATATGTACTGCTCTCTCACTCTGTACTATTTATAGCAGCACTGCTTAGACCTATATCAACACTATCACCACCCCTCAACCTCTCATGCTAGTTCCTCTTGCTGTTAAGAGACAAAGGAACTGGTATGATGCTTGTGATCTTCAGGGACACAATGGTATGTTTTCTTTTTTTTCTTGCAGTTTCTGTTACACTAACTTATTCAAGCATGCAATCACATGTGTGATAGGAATCCATCATGCTTGGGACCAAACAAGGAGAACATCACACAAGACACTCACACAGCTTAGTAGTATATTCATCTCTTCTCATGCTCATACTACATTTCCATTAATATATCCTTCATCTCTGCCTTCTCTTCTCTATCATCCATCTCTATGTTAGGTTCATCATTACTCTCACCATAAGCTGCCTTTTCCATCATATCTCTCCCTTTGTCAATGAGGTCTGGGATCTCACAATGTATTTTCTACCTAGCACTACAGTATGGGGAGATTGTGCTACTATCTTCATAATTAGCCCTTCAAATGTTTTTATCATATCTGTCAGTGCATGGCTTGTAGTAACTTAGGTTGGTGTGTAAGA
Source organism: Suillus subaureus (assembly GCF_016647635.1). NCBI lineage: Eukaryota > Fungi > Basidiomycota > Agaricomycetes > Boletales > Suillaceae > Suillus > Suillus subaureus. Next base: position 91,016 of record NW_024538615.1, on the reverse strand, counting down.
AATTTTTTTGGACCATGACTTGAGTGTTTCAATAGACCTCAACTAGAGGAGATTCAAGGAAGATTCATTTTACTGTGCAGTTTGACCCCTTCCCACCATTCTTCACCTGTATGTTGTTTCAGTTCAGTTAGGCCCAGTAGTAGTAGTATTGTGGCTTGGCTATGGCTGGTCTGGGCTCAGCTCTTACCAATTTCAGAGCAGTTTGGTGATTCCAATGAACCAAGTTACTCATGTACAACTCAGTCTGGTCCGCAAGGCACCTGAACTGGCACAAATTGCAACAAGCCAAGGATGTGGGAAGAATGGCTTGAGCTAGCCTCAAGCCAGCTGGAGGGGGTTGCATACATTATGTCACTTGCATTGTGAACTCATTCTCCAACATATCCCTACTATTCAGTTGGATCCACTGTAAGTTACCATGCATAAGGTCCCAGTTCAAGTGGATGGGAGATTTAGGCTAGGAGATATCTTAGGATCTGGCTCGTATGGCATGTAGTCAAATTTATTGTTCTGGTTCAGATTCACTTATGTTATACAACTTAGCTATTGTATATTCTGCATGGAATATCATCAATGATGATCACATTGCCCTCAAACTCGAAACTGTTGTCAACCACTCATCTTCTGTCAAGCGTGAATACTATATTTTGAAACAACTTGAAGGCAGAATTGGCATCCCACACACCTTCTGGTTTGGTAGAGAGTCAGCACATCATGTTCTGGTCCTTGAACTCCTTGGGCCATCACTCCACCAACTCTTTCTTGCAAACAATTAAAGATTCAGCCTTCTCAACATTGTCAATCTTGGAGTCCAGTTGGTCAGTCATTTGGTCCAAGGTCTTTGCAGATAGGTTGACTGACTTTCCCAGCTCTTGCATCTGAGTATGTTCACTCACACAATTATGTTCATGGCAACATCAAACTGCAGAACATCTTGGTGGGTCTCAGAAATTTGAGGCACACTGCCTATATCATCAATTTTGGAATCACAAAGACATACTGGAACACTAAAACCAGTGACCATGTACCATTTTGCCATGGTTGAAGTCTCTCTGGTACTCCTGTATTTGCCTCAATCAACAATCACCTAGGAATTGAGCCAGGTTGCCATGACAATCTTGAGTTGCTCACTTACATGCTAATCTATTTTTTGCATAGCTCCCTTCCATGGTTAGCCAGTGATGACAAGAAATTATCCAGCTCTACCATACTCAAGCACAAAGCATGGGCTACCATTGCAGAAATATGCCATGACATCCCTGTTGGATTCACAAACATTCTTATTTACACCTGCTCTCTCACATTTGCTGAAGATCCTGATTACAATCATCTTTGTTCACTACTACACAGTCTTTGTGCCACATTGCATGTACTGGCTACATGCTTGTTGGATTTTGGCCAACCCGATGGTCCTGGGACTCCTTGCTGTCCTGCCATACACCCCCTTCTATCTCCTGACCAGTGCTGTATGGTTATCTGCCACTGAAGGTTTGAATTGCTTTCAAACAGGTTACATCACCAAGTGGTAGTGTCCAGTGATTCAACTTCTGTGCAAGGTGAAATGGTTGATTCATCTAGCTAATTCTTATCATTAGACTGTATTGATCATATCATGCAGTAATTAAAATTGAGGAGTGGTAGTGCATCCACACCTACATGCAACACCTCATGGTAGATGTCATATCCCACAATCCAGACCCATGTTCCATCATATTCCCACGCCTTCCAAGCCTATGTCCAGACCCCACTTCACATCCAACCCATTCCCAGATCCCCTTCCACTGTGTGCTCCACACCTCAGCAGGATCAACTACACTCTGGATTTACCCCTGAGCTCCAGACCATCAGATCTCCACTGCTAGCCTGATCCATACCCCCCTGTCCCATCCACCCTATGCACACTCCATCCAGCAAGACATCTGAACTTCACCTCATCTCAGATTCCAGACTATATCCACCTTCTTGTATTCCGGTCCTGTATCCACCTTGTCTTCTGGATCCCCAGATCTCCGGACCTCTGGATATTAACGCTGGACCTATTCCCACCCTCTGTCCAAGATCCTGCGCCTATCCCCATTTAGGCATTCTCTGCTTTCCAGCTTTCAGTTACCTCTTCTTCCATCTTGCTTATTGATCCTTGTACAAGTCTTCATCTCTGAGTTCATTTACTTATGTTCCATCTTACTTACTAATGTGTTTCCACATGCTCATACATAGCCCTGCTCCTTTGCTTACTGATCCCCTCAGATAGTCTCCAGTATATAACCCCTGTAGATACTCCTGTAGTTTCCTTAGTTTGAATATCAACTTAGACTTGCCCAATCCTCTCTCGGACTTTGGTCCACCTAAGTCTGTCCTACTCATCAGGCCTAGGGATTGATTCCATAGGCCGGAGCTCTGCCTTTCCAGCACTTACCCTCTTTCTGGACTTAGGTCCAATCTCTGTTCCCTCCAACTCTACCTTAGGGTAGTCTACCTCTGTTTGTTTCTACATTGGACTCCATCTGATGTAGCCCCTATTCCTTCCGGACCTCCGGACCTCCTGTCCCTCGTACCTCTGGGCATCCTAACCCTCAGACATCCTATCCTCCTGTCCTTCAGACATCCTGTCCTTCGTACCTCTGGACATCCTGTCCTTCGTACCTCTGGACCTTTGGACCTTCTATCCTTCCATCCTGTTTCCTGTAGAAGTATTACCTTGCAGTGGGAACTCTCCTGAGCACTTCCTGCATTTCTCCGGAACTCTCCTGCGCTCCTCCAGAAGTCCTCTAGTGCTCTCCAGCAGAGTAGCCAGCCTCTGAAAGTCCTCTAGACTTCATTGGACCATCATTGGACCTCATACGCAATGAAGGGCACATACTCAGGTAAGGGGCACAGCATACGAGCTGAGCCCAGGCCCCTCTGAGTCAGTCTCTCTCCCCCTTGAGCAACATGGTTCTTAACAAATTCTGGACTTCACGCTTGATGAAATGCATTGTCAAATTGTAAAGTTTATTGTTGCCGATGATCAAGTAAGTCACAGTTTATGCCTACAGCCACTATTAATAATTGCCCCCAGGCAATCAATATGATCAAGTGCCCTGAATTTTGGTGCCTTGTATGTCTCCTGCACCTGGAGATTGGCAAGACTGGCCTATTTCATCACACAAAGGCTTGTGAGATGGTCATTGAGCAATGGCAGGGATACTTTCTGGCATTGAAGAAAGATCTTGTTGTAAGTGTATAGTTGCCAAGTGTCCTATGAAGTATCTTATTCCTTTTAGAATGTGCAGGGAAAAGTCTGCTTCACATCTGACCTGTGGTCAGATCAAAAGCTCCAGTCGTTCATGGCCCTTACAGCTCATTGGATTGCCAGGTCCAATCAAGGTTCAATGCTTGTGTTGAAGATGGCCCTCCTTGCTTTCCACCATATCCCAGGAAATCATGATGGTCAATCTCTTGGTTCCATGATATTATATCTCCTTGATCATGCAGAAACTATGGCTAAGGTTGGTACTCATTTGTATTGTGTTGTATGCTCTCACATTGTTCAGACCGGCCATTTTACTCTTGACAACATGGCCAACAATCATACCACAATGCAGGAGCTTTCTACACTACTAGGGCAACACAGGATACTGTGTTTCCTGCATGTGATAAACATATGCATGAAGCATATCATTGATGAATACCCTACTGCTGACTATTCTACTGTGTCCAATATGTAGATAATCGAAGATCAGGTTATCAAGAAAGTTGGTTATGTCCAGGCTGTACAAACCAAGCCTCTCGAGCAAGCCAGGACAATCATGTGATTGATCCATGCATCAGATCAGCAGCGTGACAGGTTTTGTGACTGCATCTTTAAGGGTAATGAGGATGGTTGGTTTTGAGATGACAAGGGTGACTCTATACAGCTCCTGGTCATAGAACTCCTCCTTGATGAGCCTACTAGATGGGACTCGGTATATATCATGATTAACCATTTGTGGACACTGCAGCAGGTAAGATTGCACATCATAAAACATATGTCATAAACCAATACTGGCTCAGGTGGTAAATGCCTTTTTTGATGCTTGGCCTCAATGCAACATATCCAACAAAAGATTGAGTGATGTTGATTGGCAGTTCCTTCAGGACCTGAAAGTGATCTTGGAGGTAAGTACTGATGTGTTCAAAGCTTGTGATCTAATTTAACATTTCATACCAGGCACCGCACACCACCCAGCAAAAACTCTCCAGTGAAAGCACTCCCTTACTGAGCCATGCCATTCCAACTTTTGAAGAGTTGATCAATAGCTGGGAGTCTCTTGGCCAGCACATACCTTACTGTAAGCCTATTGTTGACATAGGCTTAACCTGGGTGAGCAAATACACTGACTGGATGAGTGCAACACATGCTTATTCTGTTGCTATGTGTCAGTCCCATGTTTTGTTTTAATAAATATTGATCTCATGATTACTTTCATAGTTATTGACCCTGTGATGCAGATGTCTTGGATGGACAGTCTATGGGAGAAAGACCATGTTACTGAAGCCAAGGAGTTTATCTTGAAGCTGGTATGTCTCTGTTGTAAATAAATGCATGATATTGAATTGATTTTTTCTGTAGATGCATAGCAAAAGAGCAGAAAATGTTGATCCTGCACATTCTCAACCTGTAGTGGCCCCATGACTGCTGCCACACACACTAGGCTCACATTGCTATGGACTTCCCATGGCACATGCATATGTGCCGCATCACCACGGCAGTGGTCAAACAGTAGATCAGGAGTTTGCTGCTTATGCCATGGCTATGCTTAGTCCTCATGGAACAGACATACTTGTGTTCTGGAACATGAGTCCATTACCTCTACAAGTCACACCCTTTTCATTAACCATGAGCTGTTGACTAGGCTTTGCAGTCCATATTCCCAACTATATTTTCAATTGCCATGGACTACACTCCAGTACAAGCCTCTGCAGTGCTGTGCAAGTGAGTATTTTCATCCAGCAGCAAAACCCATACAAAGAAAAGGAATCACCTCAGTCCTGTTTTGGTGGAAGCATTGCAGATGGTCAAGTTTTTCTTGAAGAAAGAATGGCTTAACTTTATGAAAGGTTGGGCAGCCTCTCAATGGGACATGGAACATGGGGTGGTATATGACATGGGCTCTAGTGAGCCTTTGACATCTACCCCCAGTGCAAATGACGCTCTTCTTAGAGCCATTGCAGAGGAGGAGTGTGACAATATTGAGGACACTGCTATCATCTATGACAAGTGACCCTTACTTTCATGACTTTTTTATTGTCTGGCATCTACTGTTTTGCCTCTCACCTTTTGTTTGCACTATCTTGCTCATTGTTGTGCTGGTTTTGATTTCAATGCTTTATGTGTTTCTCACCAGCTGCACAGTGACCAGCTGACAGTGTGTGCTTCACCCAACCCAGTCCCAACCATCTCTGATATCAACATGTTGTGATTACCAGCAAGGAGTTTCAGGGCGGACTGTTGAGACTATGGGCGGTATTTTCACTTTGCCGCAACACTTGTGCATGCGTTGAGCAGCATTACTTCTCTAATGTTGTCCTGAGTCCTGACCTTTGCTCTCATTTATTTGATAGACAGATGAATCAATACCATGGGAGATGACTACCCCATGCTGTTCTGTACATGTGAGCCTGAACTGTGATGACTCTGTTTTACTTACTGACGATGTTCACAGGTTTGGGACAGATGAGCTTAAGGCAGTTCCTTGTCCCAACTGAAGTTGCCCATGATGCAGTCACAGAGCTCAGTGAACTGGAAAATGTTCAATTGAAGGACATACGTGTGCTCCTTTCAACTGTTGTCATGCTGCTGAATGATACCACAGTTGAACCCTGCTGTCAATCCCTTTTAACATTCCTATCCATCCTCTATATGATTCATCCCCATTAGTCATGGCTGGACTGAGTGCTGTGCATAATATTGATGAGCTTGATGTCACACTTGCCAAGCATGAGATGTGGCTTGTGCAGATGAATGATAGCTACAAGATGTTGAGTGAGTGCATGAGGGAGCTGGTGGAGGCCTAGCATGTTCTCCAAGAGACTGCTGTGTTCTCTGAGAAGGTAAGTTTTTGATGGATCCACATACATGGCAAACATTGTTGGCGCACAGGGTTCAGGTGTCAACAAACTTTGTGATGCTCTCGGTGTCAAGATTGACTTCTCAGATGAAGCTAATGAGAAGGAAAAGGAGGCAGGCAAGAAGAAGGTGGCTGTCCATCAGAAATCCAAGGTCAAGGTAGTTGCTCACCTTACTTGTCTTTTCTCTCCCTATTTCTCACTGTATCTGTAAACAGATTACAGGCTGCAAGGAGAATGTAGAGGAAGCCAAAAAACAAATTTTATCACAAGTTGAGAGGATTGTAAGTCATGGTGTGATTCAACATGCCCATTACACTGACTCTCAAATATCTGTCATCAGTAAACTTAAAATGTTGTGGAATAAGCTGCTTCATCATGGAGACAAACCATTTGGTTAGTGACTTGTTCCTCATTCATGCTCATATAATAACATTCATAGATCTATCCTTCCCACCTGTGCATGGTGCCTACCCTTCCCTCATACTGAAGGTTGCTGTCATACATGCTTGTGACAATCAGGATGATGCACTGTCTGGTGTGAGTGATGCTGGCCTATGCTGTTAGCTTTTGCTGATGGAACGCCAACTATAGTCTCTCGTAGATTGTGAGCTTGGTCAAGACACAGATGTGGGCCATGCAAGATTTGCCAAATACATGACATGCTGCTGGAGGGTCTCTCACCTAAATGCTGCTTTGCAGCATTTTCAGTTGGTTCTGGACTGGTGTCCAATCATTCTTCAAGATATTGATACTACTACTTCCTTTTTTCGTGAAGCCCTTGCATTGTCTCTGCAGGGCCATCCCAATTCTTCTTCCATCTTTGAATGCTGAGTTCTCAGCTGTATTGCAATGGTACTGTCAAACATATGTATAAGTCTGCTTTGACATCCCCTGTTTTAAATGTGGTTTTAGGTCACATCCTATATGGACTCATATTCCTGCATATCGACATTCAAGCGCGTCTTGTGGCATGTCCTAAGGGGTAACCTGTACATGAATCACACAGATATCACAGAGCCTTTTGTTGATCCTGCTACTGGCACTGAGACATGCAAAAATGTGTTCATAATTTTCGTGCATGGTGATGCCTTACTTGTGAAGAAAGTGGCAGAGTGCATGTGTCATTCACATTTCTGTTGTACAAATACTGACTAATCCTAGGGGTAGTGATCAGAATGCACATCATCACAAGTCCAAGAAGGGAGAGGATGAGGGGTTGTTGAAAGATGGGGGATTCACTGTGGAAGGAGATGACCAACCTTATGTTCCTCATATCCCTCGACAGAGCAAGCATGGCGTTCAGTGTGTTTGCATTTGCATGTGCATTATTGTTGCTACTAACCAAAATAGTTCAATCATCTTTAGGATATGCTGTAGAATGCACTCACTCATTCTCTCAGACCCTGAACCTGAGTACCTTTGCCAACACAATCCAAAACCTTGACAGGCACCCTGACATATGAACAAATAACACTTCTCGATCCTGTGAACCTCTTGTCTCCCTCAACATCTCTGCATTCCTTGCTGTCACCTGCTTGGTTTTGGCGATGGTGATACAGTCCTATTTTTGGACTTAATGCATGTCCAAATGTCACAAAGGTATGATGTACTGCAATTTGGGGTCCCATTTTTGTTGTATGTGAAGGATCTTGGGGACTAAGTCATTTATGTGGATTGTCAATAATCAATCAATAGTAAGATGTAATGTTTCTAAATTTAATCTCATTTCTAAATTTAAATTACACTAAAATTATCTACATAGGCTTGAGCCAGCTTGCAGCTACTTGCTGTGGCTGTATAAGCCAGACCAAGTTTTGATTATGTAAGCAGTGTGACTTGTGAGTTTTGGTCAAGCCTGAGAATCAGAGCCGGCTTTAGCCAGTGCTAGCCAAAGCTGCAGCAACACTACCCAGTAGTGTAGGTGGCATACCTTAGTAAACAGGTTGTTCAGCTCAACACACCAATCAACTGCTTGCCACCTCATCACCTTTCCATTTGGGTTGATGAGGACATGGTAATGCACAGCATGCCTAAGGCTAGCAGGAAAAACACAGTGCATGTTGATCAAGAAATTTGTCATATATGTTGCATACTTATGCTTTCTTGTTGCTTTAATGATCAGAATACATGTAATAATAGATGTCTCTACACACCTGATATTCCCACAGTTCATTGAGTAAGATAGTTCCTTGTAGAGAAGGAAAATTTGTTGAGTAGGAGTGAATCTTCATGTTGCATATCACATTGTTTCCAAGACTTGTGGTGCATCTGGAGTAGCTTGTGAGTCACAACATATTTTAATGCTATCTTGCTCACAATGGTCTTTCATTCATTAAGAGTTGATTTGAAGGCTGCAAATACCTCAAGGCTTGTGTGACCTGGATCCATAGTCACTACATGGGCTCACCAACAGTCAAGCCAGCAACATATGCCAGCATGTCCTATCAGTTGGTGTATTTACTGGAACCCTGGCTTTGAGCAGTATGTTTCTGTCTCCTTGGGTTGAAGTTGTGTTACATCATGCATCAAGCTTGTTTCATCCTCTTGAGCCACTAATGGCTGCAGGAAGGTTTGCCAAATGGCATTAGCACATGCCATTTCAAGTGGAGCAATCCTGTACTGAAGATAATGTGCTGAAATTCATTCCTCAGAGTCACCTCTAATAACCATCAAAGTTGTGCTGATTGTAGGCATTCTCCTGTTCCTAGGTCACCCTGAACAAGAATAACATACTGTGAGATGTCAGGATTATTGAAAATGTCTGCATTGGAATCATAGATGCCATCCTGTGCTAGTAGTTCCACAACTGCACAGATGTTACTGCTGACAGTTGAATTATTTCTGTCTTGGATAGAAACTAGATACAAGTAGTACTTTATGCTGCATATGTGTACTTATATATATCATAAAAATAACCTTCCTACTTGAACATGATTTCAACTCAAGGTGGACTTAAATCACGACATCTGATTTGTTCTCATTTTTTAAACTTATATGACTTACCTGCTTAACATTATGGTCATACTGAATTTTCAGCCATGCATTACTTACTATTGTTGTGTTTTCTTGATGAACAATTCTCTAAGCAGAAATCAAGTCAGAATGATTTGCTTTCACAACTTGGTGAACTTAGCATAGAATTAAGTCTGTTTAAGTAAGATAAGATAGCTAAAAAACATTCCCTTTTCCTGATGTGGTTGTACCAATTCTTCAGTTCATCCAATGACTCACTAACCCTATGCCCTCACCAGCTAACCAGTACTTATCACTTACTTTGGTATTCTAACTTGTCATGACTCCTTTCCCTTTGCCCTTACCACTTGACCAGTACTTGCTACTTACTTTGGTATTCTGACTCATTATAACTCATCTCTCCTCTCCTCTGACCACTAATATAGCAGGCCTACCCTTATCCCTGTCAATGATATTTATACCTATCAAGTAGCACTGGTATTTCCCTAACTTGAATCTACTTGGTTCTATCTGGTCACTTGGTTGCCTTGTAACTTCCTTCTCAGAAAACTAGCAATCTTCTACTTTTCTCTAAGTAACTTTCATTGGAGCTCATTGCTGCTAATGTCCTTAGCCTTAGGAGAAGCATGTCTTGTGACCTTATGTCAGAGCTGCTGATAATTTTATTGATGTACTCAACTCAGTTGCTACAGACCTGATACAACAAATACTTGCTAGTCTCAGCCTGTGTCATGGCAATCCTATCCAAGTTCTATCTATGAACTCAACATGTTCATAACAGCTGCAACATATTATTCTGGAGGTCATAGCACTGCATCAAGCTACAGTGGCTCAAAAAACTGTCCGCATGTTTGACAATTTTCACTATCTATGATATTGTGTGAGAACTCACAAATGCCTCAAGGACATGGTTATACCACATTGTAGTATGGCTTCAGGGCTTTCATTTGAGCCCTACACCATGGGAATTGGTGGAGATATGGTGGAGACATAAGGCTTATAAAATGATGACTCATGTGGACAGTTTTTTGAGTGTATATTAAAACTATATAAATCATTATTTATGACACCACAAAAATCATGCCACTATTATATAAATTATGAAGTGGTGTCATTATGTTATTTTATGACTATATCTAACTATATAAACCAGAATATCTCATGTATCATAGTCAAAATCACCATGAAAGCCATCTCCTCTGCTCAAAGAGATAATATCCTCTCTCTGTCTTATGCTGGCCTCTCTGCTCACCAAATTTCCTCTAGAACTGGAGTATGCAAGTCCACTGTGGCCAAGTTTATCAAAGAAAGCCACCCAGACAAGGAAAACTCTTGTGGAGGATGTCCATCCAAGCTTACCTCTACTGACAAAAGGGCTATTATCCAACATATCACTACAGGAAAGGCTGATAATGCTGTCCAAGCCACCCATTATATCAATTCCACCATCACTACCCCTGTCTCTTCACAAACTGTGAGGAATGTTCTCAAGGCAGCTCATCTCAAGGCAGTAACAAAGAAGAAAAAGCCTCTTCTCTCCATCAAACATAGGCAGAGAAGACTAGCCTTTGCCTTAGCTCATCAACACTGGACTGTAGAGGACTGGAAGCATGTTATATGGTCAGATGAGACCAAAATCAATAGGATTGGGTCAGATGGGAAGGTATATGTATGGAAAAAGAAGGGAGATGGCCTAACAGACAGAGAGGTTAATGGGACTGTCAAGTTTGAAGGAGGTTCTTTAATGGTATGGGGCTGTATGGGATGGAATGGTGTGGGAATGCTTGCTGAGGTTGAGGGGAAGATGAATGCTGAGCAGTATGTGGACATTTTAAATGACCACTTGCTGCCTAGCTTGGCAGAATCAGGGATTGATGAAGAAGATATCATTTTCCAACAGGATAATGAGATAATGATCCCAAGCACACATCCAGAAGAGCTAAGGAATGGTTTGAAGAACATAACATCAATGTTCTTGACTGGCCAGCACAGTCTCCTGATGTCAATGTCATTGAACATCTCTGGGGAACACTCAAGAAAAAGCTTCAAGCCTATGAAAACCCCCCTAAAGGAGTATGGGAGCTTTGAGAGAGAGTAGCAGTGGAATGGGGGAAGATCACAGCTGAGGATTGCTAGAAATTAATTGAGAGTATGCCTAGAAGGATAGAGGCAGTAATTAAAGCCAAGGGAGGTCATACAAAATACTAGAATACCTGGTTATTATTGTAAAATACTTGAGTCAAAAAACTGTCTGCATGAGTCACCATTTTGTGAGCCTTGTATCTCCACCATATCTCCACCGATTCCCACGGTGTAGGGCTCAAATGAAAGCCCTGAAGCCATACTACAATGTGGTATAACCATGTCCTTGAGGCATTTGTGAGTTCTCACACAATATCATAGATAGTGAAAAATGTCAAAACATGCAAACAGTTTTTTGAGCCACTGTATATGGGTGGGCCAACATATTAGTATTATTTTGTAGATGAGTGGGCTGATGGGGCAGTGAAATATTTATTATATATATGGGTGGGCTGACCTGGGGTATTTTACATAGACAGGTGGGCCAATGTAGGGGGATGTCATATAGATGGGTGGGCCCAGATACATATCATTTAGATGTATGGGCCAAGGTATTGATATACTATATGGACATATGAGCAATGCTGTTGCACTAGTTTTGATCCAAGTCATCAATGACATTCAGACTCAGATCCTGTCCATGTCGATCAAAGTCAACACAGCCAAGCACCCTGTTGACTCCAAATCCAGCAATACCTCGGAAGACAGTCCATAGACATAAGGGCCAAGGTATTGGTATACTATATGGATGTATGGATGTATAGGCTGAGGTAGTGATATATATTATATCAATGGGTGGGCCAAGGTAGTTGTTATCACATATAAACATAACTGGGCTTAGATAGTTGGATAATGAACAAATCAGTTTGCTGATGTAGGCACCAGAGAATCAAAGACATGGAGTACATACCCCTATATGAGTGCATATACCTACCATTGACCATGGAAACCTGAAAGCCTGAATACACTATGTCTGATATTCACCAAGTACCAAAACCCAAAACTTGAACAAACTTATACATTTTTACAAGTTTCAAGTCTCAAATCACCAAGTACCAAGTACCAAGTACCAAAACCCAAGTACCAACACCCAAAACTTGAACATTGAAACTCAAAACTCTTCACCAAGTGCTGAGTACTGAATGCTGACACCTGAAGTTTCATGTTGGGTGGGCCCAGGTAAATGAGTGCAATAAACATAACTGGGCTGAGATAGTTGGATAACATACAAATCAGTGTGCTGATGTAGGCACCAGAGAATTGAGCACATGGAGTACATGCCTACTATATGAGTGCATATACCTACCATTGACCACCACAGCCTGAAGCCCAAAAACCTGAATACACCATGTCTGACATTCACCAATCACCAAGTACTGAAGCCTGAAAACTGAACCCAGTGTGCAACATATTCACTTTTCATTCACCATAAATCACCAAGTCTCAAAACACAAACACCCAAAACCCAAAACCCAAAACCCAAAACTCAAAACTCAAAACTCAAAACTCACAGAAATGTATATAACATGTAGGAATTTTATTCCATTACACAAATCACTGAGTGTTGAGTGCTGAACCCCAAAACTTGAAGCTCAAAACTCAAAACTCAAAAAAGTTTGAAGTCCATTTATTGAATCACTGAGTGTCAAGTGCCAAGACCCAAACCCCAAACCCTGAAACTCAAGACTCAAGACTTGAAACCCAAAATTTGAAAACCAAAAACCAAAAACCAAACACCAAATCTCAAAAAAATGCATATAACATGAATTTTTTTTATTTCATTACATAATTCACTGAGTGTTGAGTGCTGAAACTCAAAGCCTGAAACTTGAGACTCAAAACCTGAAACTCAAAAACTGAAGACTGCAAACCAAATCTCAAGACTCAAAAACTGAATCTCAAAAAAATGTATATAACATGAAATTTTTTATTTCATTACACAATTCACCAAGTGTCAAGTGCTGAAGCCCAAAACCCAAAACCTGGTACTACTGACTTCTGAGTGTTGGGACTCAGGACTTGGTAGTCAATATAGGCAAATGATAATGAAAAAATGAAAGTTGTTATTATGCTTAACTTTCTTAATGAAGGTTGTAGTGCAAGTCAAGGTGAGTGTCTTGGCAGTCTTTCCTTGTCAATTGGTCATCATTTGACCAAGATATAAGCTAAAGAAATCCAAAATGTTGGCAATAATGAAAAAATAAAAATCATTATTATGCTTAACTTCCTTAACAAAGGTTGTAGTCCAAGACTAGGTTAGTGTGTTGGTGGTCTTTTCTTGTCCATCAGTTACAATTTGACCAAGATATAAGTTAAAGAAATCTGAAACATCAGCAATAATAAAAAAATGAAAATCATTATTATGTTTCACTTCCTTAATAAAAGTCTTAGTCCAAGTCTATGTGAGTGTATTGGTGGTCCTACTGAGTGTCAATACTTGAGACTTGGGAATCAGTAGTCAGGTACTCCAGCCAAACAGTTTGCAGTTGATTTTACATGTATTCCCATGAGCCACAGCACTTGCATGCATATTACATACATACTTCTGGACCCAGAATTTTGACTAGCATCCCAGATTTCCATGTACTTAGTTAAATACCATGCAGATGCATAGGATACCTTACCATTTACCACCTCTCCTTACCTCTCTAGAGTCTTGGTCACTGGATAGTCTTGGTACTTTGGTATACTTTGGAATATATCTCTTCACTCATTTTCTGGACCTGTATTTCAGAGACTTTGTCTCCCCTCGTGTTATCACTCCCTTGATAGTCTCTCCTTTGTGAATACCTCATCTATACCTACTCCCTTTGCATTCCCTTTGCTTTTCCTTAGTGTCCAAACCTCATTTTACTTTACCCTTTCTCTTTCTCACTCTGGCCGAAGGTTCCCATGCTCTGGCCAACACTTTTACCTCCAGACTTGTCATTTCCACCTTTGTGTTACTTTTGCATAGCTTCATGTTTACTGATATCATAACTACTAACACTTATCTAGTCACAGATCCCTCATGAGTCAAACATTCTTGCTTTTGCAGGTGAAGCAGCCAGGTGTCATATCCCATATGCCAGACATAGATCCCATCATATTCCCACGCTTTCTGGACCTATTTCCGGACCCCATATCTGACTCATTCCTGGATCCCCTATCCTGTCCACCCTATGCACATTCCATCCAGCAAGACATCTGGACTTTACCTCCTCTTGGATTCTGGACTACATTCACCACCTCACATATCTCAGTCCTGTTTCCGCCCTGCCTTCTGGATCCCCAGATCTCCAGACCTACTCCTGCCCTCCATCCAAGATCCTGCACCTATCCCCATTTAGACATCTCCACCTTTCCAGTTCTTGGTTATCTCTCTTTCTGTCTTGCTGATTGATCCTTGTACTAGTTTCATCTCCGAGTTCATTTACTTATGTTCCATCTTACTTACCAATGTGTTTCCACATGCTTGTACATAGCCTTACTCCTTTGCTTACTGATCCTCTTGGATATCCTCTAGTATATAACCCCTGTACAACTACAGTAGAGTCCTCAGTCTGAATATCATCTTAGTTCCTGCTCTCTCATCTTAGATCCTGTTCTACTTGCCAATCATCTTCTGGACTTCAGTCCATCTGAGTCTCATCCTTTTCCATAAGGCCTAGGGAAGGATTCCCTAGGCTGGAATTCTGGACCTTCAGATTTGTCCCCTATGTCTCTGTCCCAAGTCTATGGATTGCTTCCCTAGGCTAGAGTCTTGCCTTTCCAGCACTTACCCTCTTTCCAGACTTAGGTCCACTTCCTGTCCCTCCGACTCTACCTTAGGGTAGTCTACCTCTGTTTGCTTCTACATCAGACTTTGTCCAATGTAGCCCCTATTCCTTCCAGACCTCCGGACCTCCTGTCTTCTGTACCTTTGGACATTCTGTCCTCCATACCTCCAGACATCTTGTCCTCCTGTCCTCCGGACCTCCTATCCTTCCATCCTGTTTTCCTGTAGAAGTATTACCTTGCAGTGGGAACTCTCCTGAGCACTTCCTGCATTCCTCCAGAACTCTCCCATGCTCCTCTGGAAGTCCTTCAGACTTCATTGGACCATCATCAGACTTCCTCTGAAATGAAGGGCACATACTTGGGTAAGGGGCACAGCATACAAGCTGAGGCCAAGCCCCTCTGAGTCAGTCTCTCTCCTTTGAGCATGGTTCTTAACACCAGACAGATGCAGAACCATATAGAGTAGAGCTGTTTTATTACACTCTGACTCATTGTATGGTTGTTACATTGGTACTTAGTAGTCAAGACTCAGTTATCGATATTAATGTACTGCTTACTAAGTATCAGGACTTGCTAGTCAGTCCAATTCCCAACTTTATTTGACCCCCTGAAGCACCTTACATCACATGATGCGAGTAGCAACAGACAGAAGGCTGCAAGAGATGAAAAACTCAGTCTGAGAACAAATAGACTCATTATAATATGTATCTGCAAGAGATGGAAGACTATGGTAAATGTTTGTGAGTGTCAAGTACAATAATGAATGTATAGTCATACCTCAGTCTGAGATGTGATCAGAGACCTGGAATAACTCCCATATATATCCATTATAATAGCCCTGAAAGCTTAGAAAGATCCATGAAGGATTGATGTAATGACAGGCAAAAATAACATATGTGTGAAAAGTGACAATAGGCATCTTTTTTACACAAAGTCATATTTATACATGATTCAGGCTGAAGATTTCATTGAAAATATGTAGGATAGATTGTAAACTACCTAAGGAACACATGCTGCCTACTGCCCTGAGGATAGGGGGTGGGTGGAAGGGATGTAGTGAAAATATGAGTTGACCCAGCATTAAAGTCCTACCACTGCTCAACTGACCATTTTCGATGCTTTGGGTCTTTGAAGTTTCCCACAATCAATTTATGCCCATGATACTTGATATATTTTAAATATACTCCAGGTTTATTATTATTAAGATTCAATGTCTTGAAAGTATGGCCCCTTATCAGTAGACATGGCAAGCATACACACTAGCTCACAACTCCAGCCTATTGTGAGCTGATCTTGGTCATAAGAAGCAAGAATATAAGCTATGCTTGTTATATCTTAAAAGGTTGGATCATGTATGTCCTGGGCTGGCTATATGATATATCTGCTCCAAATATGCTCAGGAATAGACTCCCTACTGTCCTTGATGTCTGGTCCTGCAGGGAAAAAATACCCAGGGAGTGAACCACCAGGAGAGGGGGAGGTACACTATACAATAAAGGATTACCCTATGGTCCTGAGCTCCTGATACATTGTTTCTATTGCTGAATAGATGATGGGGATATAATGTCAAAGTCTATTCACCTAGAAATAAACACATAGGAACATCTTTTGTATTTTTATGGATACATGCTATATCCATTTAAGTACTGAGTCCTAACACTTGATAGTTGGTAGTCAGTATTTGAGCTCTGAGTGCTAATATCACCTACCAATATGTTCACCTTGACTCAGACTACAACTTTCATTTTTTTCATTATCCCTGATGTTTCAAATTTCTTTAGCATATATCTTGGTCAAATGATGCCTGATGGACAGGAAAAGACTGCCAATACACTCACCTAGACTCAGACCACAACTTTCATTGTTTTCATTATCCCTGAGGGAGAGTGATTTACCAATATCAACTACCAAGTCTCAACTGCTGAATCCCAAGTACTGAGTCCCAACACTTGGTAGTCATCATTATCACCTTGGCAGTGATATAAGTCCCAAGTTGTCATATCCCACAATCCAGACCCATGTTCCATCATATTCCCACGCCTTCCGAGCCTACATCCGGACCCCACTTCATATCCAACTCATTCCCAGATCCCCTTCCACTGTGTGCTCCATACCTCAGCAGGATCAATTCCATTCCAGATTTACCCCTGAGCTCCAGACCATCAGATCTCCACTGTTAGCCTGATCCATACCCCCCTGTCCCATCCACCCTATGCACACTCCATCCAGCAAGACATCCAGACTTCACCTTGTCTTGGATTCTGGACTATATCCACCTTCTTGTATTCCAGTCCTGTATCCACCTTGTCTTCTGGATCCCCAGATCTCCAGACCTCTGGATATTAACACCGGACCTATTCCCACCCTCTGTCCGATATCCTGCACCTATCCCCATTTAGGCATCTATGCCTTTCTGGCTTTCAGCTACCTCTTCTTCCATCTTGCTTAGTGATCCTTGTACAAGTCTTCATCTCCGAGTTCATTTAGTTATGTTCCATCTTACTTACTAATGTGTTTCCACATGCTCATACATAGCCTTGCTCCTTTGCTTACTGATCCCCTCAGATAGTCTCCAGTATATAACCCCTGTAGATACTCCTGTAGTTTCCTTAGTTTGAATATCAACTTAGACTTGCCCAATCCTCTCTTGGACTTTGGTCCACCTAAGTCTGTCCTACTCATCAGGCCTAGGGATTGATTCCCTAGGCTGGAGCTCTGCCTTTCTGGCACTTACCCTCTTTCCAGACTTAGGTCCAATCCCTATCTCTCCAACTCTACCTTAGGGTAGTCTACCTCTGTTTGTTTCTACATTGGACTTTGTCTGATGTAGCCCCTATTCCTTCCAGACCTCCGGACCTCCTGTCCCTTGTACCTCCAGGCATCCTGTCCTTTGGATGTTCTGTCCTCTGTACCTTCAGATGTTCCATCCTCCTAACCCTTGGACATCCTATCCACCTGTCCTTTGGACATCCTGCCCTCTGCCCTCTGTCCTCCTGTCCTCCTGTCCTCCTGTCCTCTGGACCTTCTGTCATATCCCATATGCTAGACATAGATCCCATCATATTCCCACACTTTCCGGACCTGTTTCTGGACCCCATATCTGACTCATTCCTGGATCCCCTATCCTGTCCACCCTACACACATTCCATCCAGCAAGACATCTGGACTTTACCTCCTCTTGGATTCCAGACTACATTCACCACCTCACATATCTCAGTCCTGTTTCCGCCCTGCCTTCTGGATCCCCAGATCTCCAGACCTCCGGATATTAACTGTACTATCTCTGGACCTATTCTCACCCTCTGTCCAAGATCCTGCACCTATCCCCATTTAGGCATCTCTGCCTTTCCAGTTTTCGGTTATCTCTGTTTCCGTCTTGCTGATTGATCCTTGTACTAGTTTCATCTCCAAGTTCATTTACTTATGTTCCATCTTACTTACCAATGTGTTTCCACATGCTTGTACATAGCCTTACTCCTTTGCTTACTGATCCTCTTGGATATCCTCTAGTATATAACCCCTGTACAACTCCTGTAGAGTCCTCAGTCTGAATATCACCTTAGACTTGCCCAATCTTCTTCTGGACTTCAGTCCACCTGAGTTTGTCCTTTTCCATAAGGCCTAGGGATGGATTCCCTAGGCTGGAATTCTGGACCTTCGGATTTGTCCCCTATGTCTCTGTCCCAAGTCTAGGGATTGCTTCCCTAGGCTAGAGTCTTGCCTTTCTGGCACTTACCCTCTTTCCAGACTTAGGTCCACTTCCTGTCCCTCTGACTCTACCTTAGGGTAGTCTACCTCTGTTTGCTTCTACATCGGACAAAGTCCGATGTAGCCCCTATTCCTTCCAGACCTCCTGTCTTCTGTACCTCTGGACATCCTGTCCCTCATACCTCCAGGCATCCTGTCTTTCAGATGTTCTGTCCTCCATACCTCCGGACCTCCTACCCTTCCATCCTGTTTTCCTGTAGAAGTATTACCTTGCAGCAGGAACTCTCCCAAGCATTTCTTGCATTCCTCCGGAACTCTCCTGCGCTCCTCCAGATGTTTCCCACGCTCCTCTAGAAGTCCTCCCACACTCTCCACCAGAGTAGCCAGCCTCTGGAAGTCCACCAGACTTCCTTGGACTATCATTGGACTTCCTCTGAAATGAAGGGCACATACTTGGGTAAGGGGCACAGCATATGAGCTGAGGCCAAGCCCCACTGAGTCAGTCTCTCTCTCCTTTGAGCATGGTTCTTAACACCTTTGGACCTTCTATCCTTCCATCCTGTTTCCTGTAGAAGTATTACCTTGCAGTGGGAACTCTCCTGCACTCCTCCAGACATTTCCCACGCTCCTCTGGAAGTCCTCTAGTGCTCTCCAGCAGAGTAGCCAGCCTCCAGACTTCGTTGGACTATCATCAGACCTCATATGAAATGAAGGGCACATACTCAGGTAAGGGGCACAGCATATGAGCTGAGGCCAAGCCCCTCTGAGTCAGTCTGTCTCTCCTTTGAGCATGGTTCTTAACACAAGTCCTGAGAACCCACTATCAAGACCCAAAACCCAAGTTCCAAACCTGACCACCAAATACCAAGTATTAGTGCTCAGGACTCAGGACTGTTGGCTACAGATGTGTTTGACCCTAAAGGGGACTACTACTGACAACAGAACCAGATAAATGAGATACCTTTCTAGTGTGAAGGATGTGTGAAGTTGCAAGAAGAAAGAAAAAGAAAGCATGAAAGCACAAGAGGAAACATGAAGTAATTGTGAGAGTGTGAATGTAGTGCTAAGGTAAGTGGAGCATGAGACAGTGTGCATGTATGGCATACACTTGTTATGAGAGAATAATACTGGATGAGTGTCAGAGGTCAAGGAATGAGATGAGGCATGGATAGATAATAAGTAAACTGAGATGCAAAGTGAGTGCAAATGAGGTCAGATTATGGTCTAGTCTAGTTGGATAATGATAACCATTAGACACGCAAAGTGTGCTGAAATGGTGACTACTGTTATGAACTTGGATAGAGTTGTTCTAATAAAGGAATCAAAGATCAGGACCAACTAAGTATGGAACCTTATCAGGTCAATGCCTCCCTCAGGAGTGATTGTCTAGACTCTCACAGGATCTAGAGTTCAAGTATCAGAGAGAACTGAGTAGATTCAAGTTAGAAAAAAGTATAAGTGGTAGCTAAGGTTTATATATGTACAGGAATCATGCACAGACCAAGCTGGGCAAAGGGTAATGACTGCTAGAAAAGGAAGGTTCATGGGAAAATATAGTATGAGTCAGAGATAAGAAAGCAACATGAGGAAACAACAAGGTGAAAAAGAAGTGTTAGAAGTACAGCCATAAGGTGTCTGCAGTGATGGTGAGAAAAAGAATAGGGTGACTGTAACAACTACTACTCCAGAGTCAAACTCAATAGTGAGAGAAGTACAGTAAAGGGAAGTAATAATGGGAGAGTAGTAGTGCACTAGGCAAACTTTATACTATGAAAATTGCATTGGAAATGGAAGGGATAGGAGGTGTATGTGTGACCCCAAGGAATATAATGTACCAATGAGGTGGATGGACATGGATAGACACTCCTGGATCATAGGCAATACAATGCAACTACTGTTCTATTTTAATTCTGACAAGTCTGTCTCATCCTGTGCTCCTAACCCCTGCATTATCCCTATCAATCATACCTAGCATTGATTGATTGATCTGGAGTCCCTGGTGTAACTGCACTCAATTTCCATTTCACCATCCTAGAGACTCCTCAGTTCACCATGGATATCAAGCACAATATTGCACAGGCCATGACAGATATTGACAGTGTGTTGACTATTAGCAAGTCTGTCCCTGATGAAATGCCTCAGTCCAGCATGCTGAAGCCCCTTGGAAATCGATGACATAGATACTTGGACAGTTTCCAGTCTCGCCAATTCACTCATCAGGCTAAGAGTGTGCTATGTGCACACATGAGAAAGTGTCATGTAGTGTGGGAAAGCTGTGCATTATACAACAGATCAACAGTAGAGCTAGAGGAAGTCATATAGTGGATGACAAAGTGTGATACATGTGGTGCACCCATCATTATGAGTTGTAATATGTGTAATACCAGGCTACCTGAGATATGAGAATGGTGAAATGGCTACTGAAACTGCCATTGATCACCTTGCCTCCTGATCACTCTACCCTATAGCAACTACACCATATCTTCAAGCAAATTCCCCAGAACCTCTAACTCATCTCTTGCAACCATCTTTGCCATAGTTGTCTAAGCTTGAGACTTAACTTATGAACACTGTCAAAGATCTGCACTATTGTAGACAAATTTGTAATACTGCCCCTACCTTGGAGGTTAAACCTGATTGAAGAAAACATGATTAGCCATACTGGCCTTGAGTTCCCTGGTGGAGATAACAAGATCATCCAAGTCACAGAAGCAACTCAGTGTCATATCCGCATATCTGGATCTCAGATCCAACCCTTATCTCATCTCAGATCCACATCTTATCTCCCTCCAACATCTTGTCATTCAATCTGTCCACTTGTCTGGTCTGGTCCACAACTCATCTGCATCCACAACCAGTGCTTGTCTCCTTTTGGTAACCCCCTAACTCCGGTATTTCAGTTATCTGTATATCCGTCCTGCTCCCTTATCCACTACCTATGTTTCATTTCTGTTTCATGATTTGTGATCCATTTCTACTTACCAATAGACTATCCACATGCTTCATACATAGCCTCGGACTCTGCTGATTGATCATTCCATTAGATACCTATAGTATATAACCTCCTGTAACTTTCTGTAGTATCTCAGTTTGAATATCATCTTAGTTCTGCTCATTCCTGTCCTCTGGACTTGAGTATCTCTACTCTCGTCACCCTCCAAGACTTAGGATTGATTCCTATAGTCTATCCATATCCGCCTCTGTCTCCAACAGTCCATTACTGTTAGTTTCTAGTCTGGACTCATCCGGATTAGCCCTACAATACTTAACCCTCATCTGGAAGTCGCCCAGATCCGCTACACTACTCATCCAACCTTCTGGACATGCTAGTCTTGCCTTCTTGAAATAAGGGGCAATACTCAGGTAAGGGGCACAGCGCATGAGCTGAGGCCAAAGCCCTTTGGATCCAGTTACCCTTTGAGTATGACCTTAACACTCAGCAAACAATAGAGAATATCAAAGAGGATCTCAAGGATGAGGTTAATGAAGTTGATGAATTAAATGAGCCAATGCAGCCAAAGAAGGCCCTGGACCTATGCAAATGCATGGAAAATGTCTGTGCTGATTATTCTGATGCTGATGATGTATCACTGCTCAAGATGCAGATACAACTGCCAAGGCTGTGGGCACATATTTGCCATCTTGATGATAGATCTTGTGGCCAGATGACTCTTGATCAGTAGTTTAATTTGTTGAGTACAAAGATGTATTAATATCCTAAAATGCATTATGATGGTATAGAACTTTCGAACATTTGATGAAGTTGGTTGGTGAGACAATATGTCACAAAGTGTGACTTACAGTATATGTCACTGTATAAGATCTCATCATGCATAAGTCAGGTGAGGAACTAGCATTATGTATTATGAGAATGTTAACTGTACTTATAACCAATAGATGTGTCTGTATATAGAACCAGGAGTCATGTAAATTGTAATACTGCAGACATCCCAAACTGTTCCCAGCCTCACTGACCATCTTGTTCCCAACTTCAACACTACTATAATGGCTTTAACCTGAATTCCTGGTTCTTCTTGTGGCCATGAGATATAAACCTCTGATACTGCTTGGCATCATGAAGAAAGATGTTTCTCATGCTGAGTTTGTATTCTTTTCAGTATGTCATATAGCTATTCAAGTTGGTGATGAGCCTGAGGAGGTATCTAACAAAGTCATCCACCTTATAGCTATAGACAATATTTCATTTTTCATGCTTGTCAGCCTGTCTGATGGGCTGCTAGTGCAGTGGATGATTGTGATTAGATATGTTGAGGACTGGAGTCTGGATGAGTCATTATTCAGCACAATCTATCACATCATGACCATTCATGACTGGACCATTATTATGCATGATATGGGACCCATACCACAATATACATAAACAGGAAGTGATCACAGGGAGTATACTAAGGTATACCCCATTATATTACAAGCTTGATTTCATTTCAACAGATTTACTTGTACTTCTATTTCCAGTATGAAAATTTTCATTATTTTCTTTCTTTTTCTTTTCTTTTTCTAAGGCTCATTTAGCCACTAGTTTCCTCAGTGAGCCACCAAGATATGTTAATAAGCATGTCATGCGACTGGCAATATTCTGATTTGTAAAGATTTATCATGTTTTATCATATTTTATAATATTATTCACTATATATGTGAACTACCTTGTAAGCAGCTAATTCAGCACTGCCAAACA
Source organism: Suillus subaureus (assembly GCF_016647635.1). Lineage (NCBI taxonomy): Eukaryota > Fungi > Basidiomycota > Agaricomycetes > Boletales > Suillaceae > Suillus > Suillus subaureus. The sequence goes on along the minus strand of NW_024538615.1, from coordinate 67,708 downwards.
TAGTTAGTAAGCCATTAACTTACTAATCTGTGATAAGTCATGCTTATTAAGATGGCCTCCAAAAAGGTATAAAAGGAGCCCATTTTGCACTAAGTAATCAGACTTCTCACTTTCCACTCTTTTCTCAAACTATGAGGCCCAGTAAGATTTAGAAAGTGCAAGCCAAAAAGGTTATCTTGAAGTAAGGCTTAAGATATTCCAACCACTTGTTGTATATTACATAGAAGAGAGATTGACTATATAACACTAAAACAGCTTTCATATATAGCTTTGCATATTTAAGACAGATTCTCCAAGTTTCTTTATAGAGAAGAGAGACATGAGAACATGACCTACTAGGGTAAAACATACCTAACAGCACACTCAGAATCTTCAGTCCAGAGCAGAGAAAAGCAAAAAGAGGACAATATAAGTAAAACCTCCTAATAATTCACAAGTTATCTACCATGAAAACTAGAAAAATTGTAGACCATATACTTAAGGACTAGCAAGAAGTCTTATCCTTGTATGGTTATGTTGTCATTGTACACTAGTTCTATATAAGACCCTTAAGTAGCAAGACACCATGCAGGTTACAGGTTTACTTTAGGTAGTACTGGTATATAGAGGTCAACCATTTGCTCCATCTAAATTCATGAATCAGGACTATATTAGCAATTACAATGTGCAAGGTGATGTACTTCATGTCAGTTGGACATCACCAAGTTTTGGATAGCAACTTGAATGCCTTTATTCCTGAAGAGCTCAGTGGGCTGCAATGTAATAGTGACTGGTAGACTCTCAAGAGTGAAATTTATTCTCAAGATTGCACTGTCTTGATTATTCATCTAGGAAAGCTAGTAGAATGATATTCCCTACAAGATATGATTCTTAGTTCCTGAATGTATTTCTCTGTGACTTTAGTTTGAGTCTTTGAACATTTGTGCAAGACTTTCCATAGGACCCCATGCCATAGTCAATGCATGGTTTATTTTCTCTCATTCAATCAGGCAGTAAATAAATGTTAACACAAGGAACTTTTTAGCTGGTGTGAAGGTTTCTTCTCTAGCCAGCATGCCTTGGAATGGTGCTTTATGGCTTTACCTGCTGGAAATGCCACTATTTAAAAGGTCTTCTTGCTTATATCAAATTAAAAGCTCACAAGAAGGAAATTCAACCCAAGGACTCTTAGGCAACTATTGCACACATCCCACAGAGCCACAAAATTCCTGAAGGCCTTCACTATTTTTGTCATTCAATGGAACTACCTGATGCCATTCTAGGGCATATCCCTACTCTTGCATGTGAGTGTTCCTAGTGTCCTTGGTGAATTTGAGGTGCTGACCTTCTCACTCCCAAGGGCAAGTGCAGGTATTTATTGTTGTACTTTAAAGAGAAGCATGGTGACCTGACAATACCTGATGTGTCAGTATTCAAGGAGGATCATATTATATATCCTTACTAGTGGGTTTCAAGTAGCTACTAAGATCCCACCAATCTACTAGGAGAAATGGTATTTGGTGTGCACCTCTTACCTTATTAAGTGGTGCAAGGCCAACAATGAAGCTTGGATTAAGCTATTCTCTAATTCAGCTAAAGATGCAAAGGATGAGGGTCAGCCATGACAGCAGACGTCTATCTGAAAGCAAATTTATATCCAGCAGCTGGCAACTGTGATGTGTACTAATGATGAAGATCCAACCATTTGCACACTACTATATGAAGAACACCCACTGAGCTTCATCAAACCTGTTGAAAATCAGTTTATCTCATATGTCTGCTCTTACTTGGTTCTGGATCTAGTAGCATGATGAACCAAATCATTTAGGCTTCAAAAAAAAGCACAACTCTGTTAACAAAGACCTTGACCAAACAAGGGCTGGACTCAAGTCTATCAAGAAGCTGGACACTGACCCTTACACTAAAATCATGTTGGTATGTGCATTTTTTCTTTATTTATTAACAAAGTCCTGAGATCTAGCACTAGCTCAGCTTTTTCCGCAATTTCCACAGCGGTCTGACCCCCATGGATGGTGAAGGACAAACTCATCCTACAATATAGCATTTTTAATAGTAGATTCTGGTCAAGATTCTGCCAGTGAGGCACTTGAATTTCCTACTGGCACTTCACAGGATGAAGACAATACTGGCACTGAGATGGACCTTGATAATAATGATCTGAAGCCAGGAGAAATCCCAAATCAGCCACTTGGTCTCTCAGGGGGGAACCTGAATATTCTCTAGTGCTTTCTGGACCTTCTTATCCACCAATTGAAAGTGACAATGACCTCTACATTGACTCTAGCACTTTGAACAAGTCCTCATTTTTGCAGGATTGTACTCCTCCTTGTATTTCATTACCACCAATATCGGTCACAGATTTATCATTATTGGATTCATTACATTTGACAACATTACCCTTGCTCTTCCCCAAATATTCACCTCAACCACTACAGACATTCAACCACAGCTCAACCAATCAACTACAGCTCAACCAATCAACCAATCAACCCTGATCATTCTCTGGATATATCACTGGACTCGCTACTGAGAAATATTACTTGGTTTCATTCACACACAGTAGTATCACCAGACTCTCTACCTTGATATGCTAACAAGGATAACTTCTTCACTGACATGGAGTACCAACCTAAGTCTTCTGGTGACAAGGAGATTGAGAATGTGATAAAGTCACTGACAGTGCACTCTTGTAAAGCTAGTAGTAGTGCCCTATGTGGTTGAAATCCAGTAACCTCTACTCATTGCAGTGTAGGTCCATGATCATCTGAGGCTATTTCCCATTTAATGTCAGAGTCTTGCAAGCAGCTACATGATATAGGAGCAGAGGTTACAAAGAAGTTGGTTGGTGCCCCTGACTCACTCTTACTTCACATGCAGGATAAATCAGATTCCAGAGCCTTGAGTAAGTGGATAAAGTTTGAGTATGCTAGGTTTTTGCAGGAGCTAAAGGCCCATGGAGCTCATGCTAAGTGTGAACATGATGTACACAGATTCATTGCTACTCACAGTCATGAATGTACCATGTCTGAGGACAAAACAAGGCAATTGGAGCTGGAAATCAGACTCAAAGAATCCAAGAATTGTTGCTTAGCAATAGAACATTTCAGTCAGGTTGATACTGATGATGACTTGGAGGCCAATTGATTTTGTGCTTTTTCATGTCTATACCTGTGTTTGTTTGCATCCTCAATACTCACAGTTCTTGCTAATCATATTTTGTCACTCTATGACAAAGCAAGGCATGAGTGTAGCCTTAGAGTTTGGTCTTTGGATGGGTGAAAAAAGCTGTTGGCTCTTGTTTCCACTCACCCACTAGTAAAGTCATTCATGAGTTTGTTATTGAGCTCCTTTCTTTTCTTTTCCTTCTTTAAAAAATTTCTCTACCCTCCCTTGCATAAACTACTTATTCTATTAAAGATTTCTAATATCCATTTTCCAGCTATCTAATATGGCACATATTGCATCAAACCTGGCTTTGAATATTGAATTTGACTTTGCATCCATAACCTTCGAAGGAATAAGGAATTGTATCATTGGAAACACTCAGATGACTCATGATGAAGCTGTCAATGAGCTCATTACAGGCTGGTAACAAGACAAAGACATTTATCTGGAAGCCTGGACCCTTCAGGTAAACAAAGAAACTCATTTAGCAGCAAAACATTGAATAGGAACACTTTTACCAAGAATGTCTTTTTATAGAGCAGGAAACTGAGAATGAGCATTGAGACTTGGAGAAGAAGCCAAAAATCAACAACTTCAAGATAGGGACATCTGTCAGTGACATCCTTACTCACCATCCATCCCAATATGCCATCCACAAGCTCAAGTCCTTTGAATATATTGAGTTGTGGTATTTCAACCCAGATGGCTGCAAAGACATGGCTGATGAGGTCAAGTTATCAGCAGATGGCACCTTTGGATTCACCAAAGTCAATGATTTCATTGCATTAAAGGTAGTTGGTACTTTCAAACCATCCTACAAAGTAATTCAAGACCACAGTCTCAAATGGAGGCAGTTTAACATGGCAAAGAACAGCTTTTTGCTGTAAATCAACAAGCTGAACTGGCTGGAAAAGCACCAATGCATCCTCACCATGTTCTTCATGAAAATCATTTTCTACCTGCAACATTCTGAGCCATTTGGTGAATGAGCCTTACTCCTTTATGCTACCTGTGTCTGTTGAGACTGGCATGACACTCCAACCCTTGAAAATGCATTCAATGTCAGTATCTTCAATATCATGCTAATAAAGAACCTAGCTGAAGAAGTTTGGAACAAGACCTACCTTGAGAGCTTAACAAAAATTTGTTTATTTTCCTCAAACAATGTTGGCAAATGCTAACCACTTTTGTTTCTTTTCTATTTTTCAAATCTACCACTACTATGCTTCCTTTTATGCTTTCACTTCTGTGACTATGCCCTGCTCCTATTCACTGCTCCCTCACATACTTTTCCATTGCTTTCTGCTTACCTCTACCTGATCTCACTTCCAAAAACCTATATCTCCTGCTTTCTAGCTCCAGCTAGTGCTGTCATTGAGCCAGTAGCTCAAAGAGTCCCAAAACTCCTCCCAGTGTAACATACCTCAAAACATTGTCATATGCCATTCCAGACTCTCAACTCTAAATCCACTTCTCTGGATATCTGGATCTGAGATCTGGATCTCCAATGATCTGATCTATCTTTATCTTCCTTCTGGAATCCAAACCCTATATCAGCACCCAACCCCATTTAGACTTCCCCTGCCTCTGGACTCTGGTTAACTATGCTTCCCTTCTGATTATTGATCCATTACATACATTTCATTTCTGGTGTTCATTATTTGTGATCCATCCTACTTACTAATAGACTTTGCATATGCTTCATACATAGCCTTTGTTAAGGTTGCATGCTCAAGGGGGTCAGATCACAAGGGCTTGGCCTCAGCTCATACACTGTGCCCCTTTCCTGAGTATGTGCCCTTAATTTCCGGGGGCTAGAACAGTTGTCTGGAGTTTCCAGGATTTAACTAGGGCAGATAATGGATGTCCGGATCTTACCTGGGCAAGCAGATAAGACTAATCCGGATGAAGTCTGGACTAGAAACTAACAGAGGATGGACTACCCTTAAGGTAGAGTCAGAAATGTAGTCTAGGATGCAATCCTAAGACTTGGAATGTGACAAGAGACTTATCTCGAGTCCGGAGGACACAGGAATGAGCAGGAACTAAGATGATATTCGAACTGGAGTATTTCTGAGAGTTACAAGAGGTTTATATACTGTAGGTATCATATAGGAATCAGTCAGCAAACATAAAGGCTATGTACGAAGCATATGCAGAGTCTATTAGTAAGTAGGACAGATCACAAATAATGAACACCAGAAATGAAATGTATGTAATGGATCAATAATCAAAAGGAAAACATGGTTAACTGGAGTCTGGAGACAGGGGCAGTCTAAATGGGGTTGGGCGCTGATATAGGGTTTGGATTCCGGAAGGGAGATAAAGATAGATCAGATCATTTAAGATCCGGATATCCGGAGAAGCAGATTTAGAGTTGAGAGTCCAGAATGGCATATGACAGCCTTTATGTTTGCTGACTGATTCCTATATGATACCTACAGTATATAAACCTCCTGTAACTCTCAGAAATACTCCAGTTCAAATATCATCTTAGTTCCTGCTCATTCCTATGTCCTCTGGACTCAGGCCAAGTCTCTTGTTATATTCTGAGTCTTAGGATTGTATCCTAGACTATATCTCCAGCTCTACCTTAGGGTAGTCTATCCTCTGTTAGTTTCTAGTCTGGACTTTGTCCAGATTAGTCTTATCCACTTATCCAGGTAACATCTGGACATCCATTGGATTTATCTCATGTTTCAGATCCAGATGTCTGTTGTCTGCCCTAGTCAAATCCCAGAAACTCCAGATGACTGTTCTAGCCCCCAGAAATTAAGGGCACATACTTGGGAAAGGGGCACAGCATACAAGCTGAGGCCAAGCCCTTGTGATCTGACCCCCTTGAGCATACAACCTTAACAAACATGATCTATCCAATACCCTCTTGTTCATGCTTACCAATATGTAACTCTTCCAGGTGCTTGCCACTCTATGCTTTGTCACCAAACCACCAAGAGTCAAAAAAAACTGCACAAGACAAGCAGTCTTTTCAGAATAGCATGGCACCATCTAGCCACCATGCTTACACCCTCTGCCTTGGCTGATTTGCCTATAATATCCACAGATACAAGACTAAGTTCCTATGGGACAACAAGACTCCCACTTCCTGGTGAAGGAATTTAGAAGGCCATCTTATCAATACCCAAGGTCTACAGCTTTGCTACAACTGGCAGCAGGGACCACATATATGAGTGCCCTAGCTGCAGAAGCATAGATCACAAAGCTCAGAAGTGTCCTTGGGGCCAGGAAATTTAGTGTGCTCACACTATATCATGCCAATGCAGGGAATCTTTTACTTAATAAATCCTGTCTCATACTCACATAACCACACATACCTCATTCATTACATTTCAGTTTCACTGGCAGCATTCTCCCTATTACATCTACATATACTCCACCTAATAGTCCATCTATTAATAAATATGCTGATGCCTTTGGTATAATCCTCAAATGAGAGTTCAACTCTGGAAGATACCTGGGCCCCCTCTCACAGGCCAAGGTGGAGACACTCATTAGACTGTTCCTATTAAGAACCATTGTAGAGACCCCATTCTCTTCAGCCATATAACAGGTGTATTTTCATGATTTTGCCTCTGCACTGAGGCCCTCCAAGATGGGTGATATACACACAACATTCATGATATCATGTGCTTTAGCATACTTTTGCATCCTCATTGCTAACCATCTGCATGTTATGTCCTCATCCTCCAAGGTCCATTGGTGCATGTTTCATCTATTTTTACTCCAATCACATATCACAGAGCTGCATATGGTACACAATAACTCATTGTTTTGTTATTTTTACTTGGTTACATCACTTATGATATTCACTAGTACTTATTCGCTTCTGAAGCCTGGGAATGTGCTTACAAGGTGTTACATGTCTCTGGGTAAATCTTTAGTCACTTACTTCCCTTCCATGAGTATCTCTTAGAGTAGCAGCTAGTAGTTGAATTGACAATCGCCTTTGTTGACTTTCACACTTGAGCTCCTAAAAGATCACCTTATCTCCATCATCTCCCGCCAATCCAAAGTAAAGATCAGTATTGCTTGCTTTGAGATCTAGAGCCTAGTCCCATCCAGCCATGAAGCATGCATTTTGCATATCTGGCATGCATTTTTGCATACCTGTCACATCCAGCATGCTTTGGCACCTACCATTGCACTTCATACTCTCATGCTCCACCAGGTCCTCTATCAAAAGCTAGTTCTTGGCATTCCCTCTCAAATCTTTAGAGGAATCCTTTCTTAGTGGCAATCCCCTTGGGTTGAGTTTGACTTGTCCAGAGAAGCTCTGAAGAGTTTTTGTCTCTAGTTTCCTCCCATTATCCCATCCAAATTCCTTGCCTTCACTGTGCTCAAGGGAGAGAGAGACTGATTAAGAGGGGCTTGGCTTCAGCTCGTATGCTGTGCCTCTTACCTGAGTATGTGTGCTTCATTTCAGATGAAGTCCAATGATAGTCCATTGAAGTCTGAAGGACTTCCAGAGGCTGGCTACTCTGGTAGAGTGCAGGAGGACTTCTGTAGAAGCACAGTGTGGATAACATAACTTGGCTAAATAGTTATTAGAATACCTGACCAATATATGTCTACTAGTCCTGTCTAGCTGCTATACTTGCAAGCAAGAATGTTCAACTTGAGGGATCTGCTGTCTAGTCAAGTTCAATAATCAGTACTATGCAAAGTGGTCAAAAGTCCGAAGGTTAGGGATCAAGTCTGAAGGTATGGGGCAAAGTCCAATGCATGGGAAATTGGGTCTGCAGGTGTGGAGATGTGGAGATGGCAGGAGAGTAAGAGAAGGGAAGGGAAAGCATCAGGACTAGCTTGGAGATATTAAGGAAACAGGTAACAGTAATGTTAGATCAAGGGGACCAGGTCAACAGGTATATTGGCAAAGGGTAACTCAAAGGACAGGTATTGGTGACCAGTATTAGGGATTTCTCCCTCTTACTAAGTAGTTATTGTAATTCTGGTCGCCCAACCCTATATAACTAACTATATGAAAGTCCAGAGTCCATAGGCAAAAGTAGTAGCAAAAACACAGGTCCAATAATATGTAGGTAAAAATCCATGAGGTACTGTGGCCAGTGGGAATCCATGTAATAACACTGTCTACTTGATCAGTAATAAGAAATAACTGACTATGCACCAGTGGGGTTAAGCAGGACTGGACTGGACATGGTAGGACAAGTGCACAGGATCTTCAAGCAGGTCTGATGCATCAGAGATGGGTAGGAGATGTGCAGACTGGATGGGGGTTGCAGAATAGGGTTCTAACAGGCCAGCCTGAACATGATCATCACAATGAGAAACATCCAGAGGAGCATGGGAGAGTTCCAGAGGAGTACAGGAAATTCTTGGAGGAGTTCTCACTGCACAGGAAGTGAAGAGACCCAAGGTAATGCCTCTAGAGGAAACAGGATGGAAGGATAGGAGGTCAGGAGGTCAGGACATCCAGAAGGAATAGGGGCTATATTGGACAAAGTCCAATGTAGAAGCAAACAGAGGTAGACTACCCTTAGGTAGTGTTAAAGAGACAGGAAATGGACCAAAGTCTGGAGAGAGGGTAAGTGCCAGAAAGGCAAGGCTCCAGCCTAGGGAAGCAATCTCTAGACTTGGGACAGGGGCATAAGGGACAAATCTGAAGGTCCAGATTTCCAGCCTAGGAAATCCATCCCTAGGCCTTATGGAAAAGAATAAGACTCAGATAGACTGAAGTCCAGAAGATGCAAGAGCAATTCCAAGATGTGAGGATGGATCTAAGATATGAGAGCAGGAACTAAAATGATATTCAGGCTGAGGACTCTACTAAAGTTATACAGGGGTTATATACTAGAGGATATCTGAGAGGATCAGTAAGCAAAGGAGTAAGGTTATGTATGAGCATGTGGAAACACATTGGTAAGTAAAACAGAACATAAATAAATGAACTTGGAGATGAAACTAGTACAAGGCTCAATCAGCAAGATGGAAACAGAGATAACTGAGAACCAGAAAGGCAGAGATGCCTAAATGGGGATATGTCATATCCGCATATCTGGATCTTAGATCTGACCCTTATCTCTTCTCAGATCCACATCTTATCTCCCTCCAACATCTTGTCATTCAACCTGTCCACTCGTCCAGTCCGGTCCACAACTCATCCAAATCCACAACCAGCACTCATCTCCTTTTGGTAACCCCCTAACTCTGGGATTTTGGTTATCTGTATATCCGTCCTGCTCCCTTATCTGCTACCTATGTTTCATTTCTGTTTCATGATTTGTGATCCGTTTCTACTTACCAATAGACTATCCACATGCTTTGTACATAGCCTCGGACTCTGCTGATTAATCATTCCATTAGATACCTATAGTATATAACCTCCTGTAACTTTCTGTAGTACCTCAGTTTGAATATCATCTTAGTTCTACTCATTCCTGTCCTCTGGACTTGAGTACCTCTACTCTCGTCACCCTCCAAGACTTAGGATTGATTCCTATAGTCTATCTGTATCTGCCTCTGTCTCCAACAGTCCATTACTGTCAGTTTCTAGTCTGGACTTGTTCAGATTAGCCCTATGATACTTATCCCTCATCTGGAAGTCATCCAGATCCGTTATACTACTCATCCAACCTTCCGGACGCATTAGTCTTGCCTTCCTGAAATAAGGGACAATACTCAGGTAAGGGGCACAGCGCACGAGCTGAGGCCAAAGCCCTTTGGATCCAGTTATCCTTTGAGTATGACCTTAGCAGGATAGGTGCAGGATCTTGGACAGATGGTGGGAATAGGTCTAGAGATAGTAACAGTTAATATCCAGAGGTCCAAGGATCCAGAAGGCAAGGCAGAAACAGGACTGAGATATGTGAGGGGGTGGATGTAGTACAGAATCTGAGAGGAGGTAAAGTCTGAATGTCTTGCTGGACAGAATGTGCATATGTTGGACAGGATAAGCATATATGGATCAGGCTAGTAGTGAAGATCCAGAGGTCTGGAGCCCAGGGATAAATCTATAGCAGAGCTAATCCTGCTGAGGTGTGAAGCACACAGTAGAAGGGGATCTGGGATTGGGTCAGATATGGGGTCCAGACATAGGCTTGGAGGGCATGGGAATATTATGGGATCTAGGTCTGGCATATGGGATATGACAGTTCCAGACAGTGCCACTGTCTATTATTCCCAAGCTGGTATCTTACTAGGATATGAAAGGCAGAAAATTCACCAATTTCACTATCCTACCACACTCAATAGTTCAGACAATTACCAACAGTTAATAATGTGGTCATTCATGGGGGACAAGATTTTGGTCAAACTTTTCAAGCAAATGTTAGTGATGTAGAATGAGCAAAAAAGTGTGAAAATAAATAACTACAGTGGCTCAAAAAACTGTTTGCATGTTTTGACATTTTTCACTATCTATGATATTGTGTGAGAACTCACAAATGCCTCAAGGACATGGTTATACCACATTGTAGTATGGCTTCAGGGCTTTCATTTGAGCCCTACACCGTGGGAATCGGTGGAGATATGGTGGAGATACAAGGCTCACAAAATGGTGACTCATGCAGACAGTTTTTTGACTCAAGTATTTTACAATAATAACCAGGTATTCTAGTATTTTGTATGACCTCCCTTGGCTTTAATTACTGCCTCTATCCTTCTAGGCATACTCTCAATTAATTTCTAGCAATCCTCAGCTGTGATCTTCCCCCATTCCACTGCTACTCTCTCTCAAAGCTCCCATACTCCTTTAGGGGGGTTTTCATAGGCTTGAAGCTTTTTCTTGAGTGTTCCCCAGAGATGTTCAATGACATTGACATCAGGAGACTGTGCTGGCCAGTCAAGAACATTGATGTTATGTTCTTCAAACCATTCCTTAGCTCTTCTGGATGTGTGCTTGGGATCATTATCTCATTATCCTGTTGGAAAATGATATCTTCTTCATCAATCCCTGATTCTGCCAAGCTAGGCAGCAAGTGGTCATTTAAAATGTCCACATACTGCTCAGCATTCATCTTCCCCTCAACCTCAGCAAGCATTCCCACACCATTCCATCCCATACAGCCCCATACCATTAAAGAACCTCCTTCAAACTTGACAGTCCCATTAACCTCTCTGTCTGTTAGGCCATCTCCCTTCTTTTTCCATACATATACCTTCCCATCTGACCCAATCCTATTGATTTTGGTCTCATCTGACCATATAACATGCTTCCAGTCCTCTACAGTCCAGTGTTGATGAGCTAAGGCAAAGGCTAGTCTTCTCTGCCTATGTTTGATGGAGAGAAGAGGCTTTTTCTTCTTTGTTACTGCCTTGAGATGAGCTGCCTTGAGAACATTCCTCACAGTTTGTGAAGAGACAGGGGTAGTGATGGTGGAATTGATATAATGGGTGGCTTGGACAGCATTATCAGCCTTTCCTGTAGTGATATGTTGGATAATAGCCCTTTTGTCAGTAGAGGTAAGCTTGGATGGACATCCTCCACAAGAGTTTTCCTTGTCTGGGTGGCTTTCTTTGATAAACTTGGCCACAGTGGACTTGCATACTCCAGTTCTAGAGGAAATTTGGTGAGCAGAGAGGCCAGCATAAGACAGAGAGAGGATATTATCTCTTTGAGCAGAGGAGATGGCTTTCATGGTGATTTTGACTATGATACATGAGATATTCTGGTTTATATAGTTAGATATAGTCATAAAATAACATAATGACACCACTTCATAATTTATATAATAGTGGCATGATTTTTGTGGTGTCATAAATAATGATTTATATAGTTTTAATATACACTCAAAAAACTGTCCACATGAGTCATCATTTTATAAGCCTTATGTCTCCACCATATCTCCACCAATTCCCATGGTGTAGGGCTCAAATGAAAGCCCTGAAGCCATACTACAATGTGGTATAACCATGTCCTTGAGGCATTTGTGAGTTCTCACACAATATCATAGATAGTGAAAATTGTCAAACATGCAGACAGTTTTTTGAGCCACTGTACATCAAGACCTCAGTGTGGGAAACATCATTATACACAGGAATATTGGCATCCTCATTGATTGGGACCTAGCAAAGCTAACTACCATCCAGGGTTCTCAACAAATGAACCATACAGTATGTCCATTGCATTCCTAAGCTGTATATTTTGTGATGTTCTTTCTGTCACCAAGGGAACCTGGAAATTTATGTCTGCCTACCTCATCTCACATTCACATGCCATTCATCATGTTGAGGACAACCTTGAATCCAGTCTTTATGTCCTTCTGTGAATGACTTTAAAATACACTATCACTTACATGAATATTGAGGACTGCACACAACTTGTGACACAGGTCTTCAATAAAGGATCCTTGAAAGAAGGTTGGCTCCTGATGAGAACTCACCTTCCACATGATGTGTTTTTCAGTCACAAATCACTCAACAATCCAGTCATTGAACTCTGTATGTTCTTCTTGCATTGGTATACTAAGATCCCAGATGAAGAGAAGGTTTCACTTGCACACAGAAGGGCCACTGTACATGGCTGTATGGCATTTCATGGAAAAATCTCTGGCCAACAAGAATGAGATGGAAATGAAGCTCCTCACCTTACACAACTCCATTATCAGCATTTACAACAAGTATCTTCAAATACCTGGCTGGCCTGAAGACCCTGCTATAGAACAAGCAGTACTTCAGAACAAACCAGGTGTTCACATGATCACAAAGTCAATACTGACTTCATGGTGTGATAGTTAAGTTTTCCTTGGGCTTAGATTTACTTATTTTCATTACCTTCTCTTATCCCCACTTTCATTAGTTTATGTTCGCACTTTTGTAGTTTATATAAGCATTACATCTTACCTTCACTCTTTACCTGTAGTTTGAGACTACTCATTTTATGATTATTTCCTCTACTATCTGAGCTCTGAGTCTAGTATAGAAACCCTTGTGAGTCAAATAGCAGCTAGGCATAGCACTTTAGACCCAACATATTGGCTAGGTACTGTACCAAGTATCTAGCCAAGTTGTGTTACTTATAGTAAGTAGAAGTCACCCTGACTGGCAAGAGACATAGGCTAGATGACATTGTGTCTGAAGATGTCAATGTGTCAGAAGATGTCAATGGATCACTTGATAGTGATGGAAGGCCCTCAGTGACTAGCCTGGATGAACTCTCATTCCTGAGCTCTGATTTTAATCTTTGACACCTGCATATGCCAGATTACCCTTCTCAATTTCGCATTTCCACTTAGTATTTACAATACCCTCACACATGTTCTCTAGTACTATCATATGATGAATCATCTTGATGCATGAAATGTGATTCTAGTCTTACTGACTACCTTGACTGCCTTGTTTACTTCAACCACTCACCACTTGCCAGCAGCATCCTAGTTGTATGAACACCCATGTTCTTGCTTCTTTCCTTTTTCAACATTTTATTTTGTGAGATAATTACTACTACTGGCTCAATTCAGTTTGCACTCGTCAGTTTGCACATAGCACACTGTGGCAGCTGAGCCTGAAATTGTGGCAGAGTTTGATTATGGTAGTCATTCACTATATAGGTGTTCCTTCCACTTAATTTGGCTCTCTTTATCTTTCTTCCTGACTATTTGTTAGTTATAATTTGTTACAGTTGTATATTGTGTTTCATAGTAGATAGTAGTTGGTATATAGATTTACAAAGACTCAATCAATGACAAATGATGTAGTTAGCATGGGGAAAAACTCCAAGAGAAGACCTGAGCTGGTATGCTTGGGCCCAAGGCTTCATTGTCCACTATAATGGAATAGTCATAAGGATGTCCTTAATCAAACAAATATTGTAATTTATACCCATTCAGCAATGCTTTAGACTCAACTATGTTATTCTAGGTCCAAATCACTCACAGGTGGGTGCCACACTAGCAGGCACTGAGCAGCATAGATTGTGAAATGGAGATCTCCTACAAGAGTCTCCAGGGCAATCAAACATTGTATTTTAGTAAATACACCCAGTACTTTCTGATTCTATAATTCTCACTCTTTTTTTTACAGTACATAACCCTCCATTAACACATTTTCTATCTTATTGAGAGGTAAGATTAGCAATGGTTTCAAACTTGATCATTATCTAATATTCATTTAGATGCCTAGCCAAACTTTTCTCTGCAAATGCACACAATGTTATGATGTTGGAGTGGATGGTGTGCCTAGAAATGCTAGTGGCAAAGACTTGCCCATTACCATAAAGCATGTACATCTAGTGCATGCGGTCAACATGGCAACCTCATCTGAACATGCAAGTTCTATACTTTATCTTACCCATCAAACCTTTCTCCAGCCCTGCCTAGATCATGAAACATTGTCCCCTCAATATTTCCAAGGTGAGCACCCAATTCATCAGTCTGAGATGTTGATACTGGTAGATAATCTTGCTGCTGGACTATTTGCTATGACCTTAATCAATAACAAAGCCAATTCAGATGGTCACCACAAATTGTGGGTTTTGTGTTTGAAAGTCCAATGAGGCAAGGAAAATGCTCACCTGGATGCTGAACTCACTGTTAATGACACAAGAGTCTGATACATATGTCACATGCTTCAGATGTGCTAACTTTATTTCAAAGACATATCACCTGCGCTCTTCAGGCTGAAGAAACTTTGAACATAATGGAGTCACAGATGGAAAGGACTCACATCCAGCTTTCCCATGCAACATCTCATGATGTATTGGGCTGTGACAGTCAAGTTTTCCTTGGACTTAGATTTACTTACTTTACTTACCTTTGCCCACCCCACTTTCATTAGTTTAAGTTCGCATTTTTGCTGCTTACTTAAGCATGTCTCTCTTTCACTAGTATCAGTACCAGTCTGAATGACAGTCCTTTTTGATGATAATTTCTACTCTTTGAGCTATGAGCTAAGTTAGAATCCCATGGGCTGAACATACTGCTCTTCACTCAGCAGCTTGGCCAGCTGTCTGTGATGATCAGAGCCCTTGCAAAAGTGAAAAACAAGGTCTCCTCCACTGTCTCTTGCAGGACTCAACTGGAGACATTGTGTGATGAAATGCAAAAACTCTTTCTCAGCAAGGAGGATGGGCTTCCCATGTTGTCTGAGCCAGTTGAATTTGATATCATGAGTTTTGTTTATTCCTACATTCTGCCTGACCCACTAACATCAAATACAGCACATCATTACCATCTGCCTATTGATTACTGTGACAAGATTGCCCAGGTATATTGGTGCTATGTGATTCCTAAAAATCAGTTCCATGCAGTGAGTCTTTAACCTTTTTGACTATCCACCTCTTCACAAGGATGATATCTCTCTCAAGATGAAGGTCAAGCTGTTCTATTTTTTATGCAGCAGGAACAACAATGCCCTATACTCTTATAGTGGTGTCACAGTGTGGTGGAATATGATGCCTCCAAGTGATTCTTTCAAGGCTGATCAGGTGATCCAAGACATCATTAACTTGAATTCATACATTACTGTAGGTATGAAGGCAATCATGGATGATGTCATTGGTCCCTTTGCAACACTCCTACTTGACGATTTGAAGACTGGAGGGTCAGAAGGTTGGCAATATATGAAAAACTTCGACCAGCACTCAACTCACACTTATATGCAGTTCAAGTATATATCAAGCCCAAGCCTTGGTCTACCCAACAAGTCTCTCTTGACAGATGTTGTTGACTGGTGTGAAACTTCAATAAATCCACCAGCTGGTATGATCGTGTGCTCTCTGAGACCATTTTAGAGGCAGTTGCTTTTGGTTGGCATCCTGGACCTAACCTGCCTCCCATGCAATGGTTTTGCATTGAGTGTGTATGCACTTATAAATCAAGCCAAGATGACTGATGTCAGCACCTTTCTGATATTTTGCAGTGGCAGTGCCAATGGGATTGGGGCTTGCATGGAACAATATATTCACAAGATTACTAACAAAGATGCTATCACTACATACAACTCCAGAGTGATGGCCATTGAAGTTAAGGTGGATAACTCTGGTATGGTCCATATGGACATCATTACAGACAACAAGGATCATCACAAATTCTCACATGTCATCTCTACTGTCCCCTTACCCATTCTCCATATTACTGACCTCAGAAAAGCTGGTCTCTCCAATGCAGTTGAATGCTCTATGAACACTGAATTATGGTCTCTCCATTAAGATCGGAATGCAGTTCAGAACTGCATGATGGACAACCAGGATGGATTTATGTGGAAATCCTCTGAATATAGTTGGAGAGCAGACATGTACCGACAGGCCTTTGCACACTGTCATTTATCCTTCCTTTAGAATTTGTCCAGGCTGGGATGATGACCATGCTTATTGCCAGCTATTGCTGGACAGAGGATGCTACTAGGCTGGGTGCATTGATATGCAAAGACGATGCAATGCTGGTACAGCTTGTGATGAAGGAGCTGTGTCATGTCCCACAATCTGGACCCATATTCCATCATATTCCCACACCTTCTGAGCCTATGTCCAGACCCCATTTCATATCTAACTCATTCCTAGTTCTCCCTCCACTGTCTGCCCTACACCTCAGCAGGATCAGCTCCACTGTGGAATTACCCCTAAGCTCTGGACCATCAGATCTCCACTGCTAGCCTGATCCATACCCCCCTATCCTATCCATCCTATGCACACTCCATCCAGCAAGACATCCAGACTTCACCTCATCTCAGATTCTAGACTACATCCACCTTCTCATATATCAGTCCTGTATCTACCTCATCTTCCAGATCCCCAGATCTCTGGATATTAACTCTGGACCTATTCCCACCCTCTGTCTAATATCCTGCACCTATCCCCATTTAGGCATCTCTGCCTTTCTGGCTTTCGGTTACCTCTTGTTCCATCTTGCTTACTGATCCTTGTATAAGTCTTCATTTCCAAGTTCATTTAGTAGTGTTCCATCTTACTTACTAATGTGTTTCCACATGCTTGTACATAGCCCTGCTCCTTTGCTTACTGGTCCCCTCAGATATTCTCCAGTATATAACCCCTGTACATACTCCTGTAGTTTCCTTAGTTTGAATATCATCTTAGACTTTGATCTACCTAAGTCTGTCCTATCCATCAGGCCTAGGGATTGATTCCCTAGGCCAGAGCTTTGCCTTTCTAGCACTTACCCTCTTTCCAGACTTAGGTCCAATCCCTGTCTCTCCAACTCTACCTTAGGGTAGTCTATCTCTATTTGTTTCTATATTGGACTTCATCCAATGTAGCCCCTATTCCTTCCAGACCTCTGGGTGTCCTGTCCTTCAGATGTCCTGCCCTCCATACCTATGGACATCCTGTCCACCTGTCCTCCTGTCCTCCAGGCCTTCAGACCTCCTATCCTCCCATCCTGTCTCCTGTAGAAGTATTACTTTGTAGTGAGAACTCACCTGAGCACTTCCTGCATTCCCCCAGAACTCTCCCACACTCCTCTAGAAGTCCTCTAGCACTCTACTAGAGTAGCCAGCCTCTGGAAGTCCTCCAGACTTTGTCAGACCATTATCAGACCTCATCTGAAATGAAGGGCACATAGTCAGGTAAGGGGCACAGCGTATGAGCTGAGGCCAAGCCCTTCTGAGTCAGTCTCTGTCTTCACTTTGAGCAAACTGGTTCTTAACAAGCTGACAGATTCACACAACATTGATATAAACTATCTACATAACTAGCTGATCAAATGCAATGGATGGAGTTGGTCCCACAATCCATATACAATGGGTCAGCACCATGCACCCTCAAGTCTTCAATTCAATTGTCTCACTTGTATTTTGTTTTCAAGGTGCCCTTGCTTTCTTTGGACCAGGAAAGTTTGGAAATATTTACATGAGCCTCAATAATCCTGCTGTGGGGGGTTATCTTTATTTCACTGGCAAAGCCATCAGTGTATGGCATGCTTGGGTAGAGGGTGCATTGGATGGCACTTGGAGAGCTGTCCTTGAAATGCTTGTTTTCCCTGCTTTTGAATCCTACCGAGACAAGTTCTTTGAGAATTGGGAAGTAGATCCTGAATGGGTTGCACAGAGTGCATTGAAAGCACCTACCAATCATTGTGATGACATCATCAAACAAAGGGTACATAAAGCCAACTATATGTGCAACATGAGCTAACATGAACAAGCATATAGTACATCTAGCTGCAGGAGCTGCAAAAGATGCTGGGCACCCAAGGCATCAAGATCATTGATGACCAGAAGGAGTCTGTACTGGGTTACAAGCAACTTGCCAACCTGAACATTCTGCAGAGTTCAAGAAGATCCCAGATGACAAGAAGCTGAATTTATTCAAAGGCCTGCTCAAAGGTTCACATATCCTCTTCTCAGTGACCTGCTATCAGATGCTAACTCTAGACAGAAATCAACAGCCTTATGAAGTAATCAAACATTTCCAAGAACATGTTCCTCAATATGTACAAGGTCCTTGCCACAGTACCAGATTCATATCCCCTGCTTGAAGCTGCTGTTGTGCATCTCACACATATACTTCATTTCTCCACACATTCACATGTGTGCAGGACCAAACAGTCAAAGCCACAGAGGCTCATGCACTGGAGGCCGAAGTTACTCAATTGCGTGGTGAGAACACTAGGTTTTGACAGTCATCTAGTACTTTTAATGTGTTCAAACACCACATCAAACAGCTGGATGCACATATGCATGAGCTTGTTGTGCAGGGGTCTGAGATCAATGCTGCGTATGATGAACATATGCCTAATCACACAGAGCACTACATGGCATGTTGTTGGTTTAGGTTGGTGTTTTGCAATTGCACAGTGCCAATGGAGGTTCAGGGAATGGGACTTGCAGCACAAGGTTGCATTATCTAGTAGGGACCAAGTGCATGACCTCTGACCATCAAATGAATTAAATCAGGCAAACCTTTTTCATCACAGCCAGCATCAGGGTGAGCTATGCTGCATTCCTTCCTCCACTCCCTTCTGTTTGCTTCATTGTTATACCTTTTGTCTTGCACACTGACACTTCTACTCAGACCACAAGATTATTTCCTGTCTTGCTAAAGCTGACATGATCATGGCCAACTTGGAACACACAAATAGCAGGGTCACAACCATCAAGCAGCAACATATAAGTTTTGTCAGCCTCTATCCCTTGTTCATCAATTTGCTGTTTTTCTATACTATTTGTTACACATCATTTTGCATGTATGCACCCCAAGTTACCACACAGCTGTCATATACTCTATTCTATTGGGTTGGCATATGGCCGCCCCCCTTTGTTGCTATGCGCACATTTTACCCTGCTATTTTCCTTCCAGTTACCACAACTTCTTTGTATGCTTTGCCCCTTTGAAATTCAATTGACATTGACTTTTCCCACAGGAAGCGCTCTGTGGAGAGATCAAGACATTGGACACTGGCAGTGAAAGCAGCAATTTGTACGTCTGTTTCCCATCTTTCATTCCACTTCTCCCTCTGCCCACTCTTTCTGAGTATTTTTGCTTGTCTATGTGCTCTCAATTCAACTGATGTGCATATATTTAACAGCATTGGATCTCTAACATTTTGTCTGTCAGAGCTTGAGTCTGAGTGCACGAGACTCAAAGGTGCCATTGATGTTGCATGAAATGCTGCAGCACAATCAGAGGAGTGGATTTTAGAGAAAGTTGCTTTTGTTTTGAGCCCAGCAATACATGATTGATTGACAATAACAATAGATATTGCACATGCTCACAAAGCAAATGCTGCTCTCACAGAAGTAGATGCTCTGACGACAGAACTAATAACATACAGAGACTACAATGAGCCATGAAGCAAGAACTGGAGATTCTGAAGATGCACCTTTCCCTCATGTGTCATTCTCATTGTGTCAACCCCATGATAGTATGTTGAATTCACAGGTCTTGACCTGGATAATGATTGGTCAAGTCCTGACAAAGACAAAAATGAGGACTACATGTATCTGCCAAATCCAAATGTGGACAAGGCAACTGTACAGCATGTCAAGAGTCTTGAGGTGCTCCTCACAACAAGAATAAATGGGAAGAGTTGACTCAATTTAGGGAGTATTTACTGTTAATTTTGGCCTCTATGTTATGCTTCATTCAAACTTTTTGTTCCACAGATCCTCCACAGATCACTTGAAGCTTCCCTCAAAAGCACACAGGACAACCTTGCTGACACATGCAGAACTTGCCAAGTAACAAATCCTATGTGAGAAACTTGAGACAGATCTGCTTGCTCTGAATACCAATAGTGGAAGCAGGCCAAGAGAGGAGGGTGGGGAGAGTAGGGAGAGTAGGGAGAGTAGGATTTTGGGGCTGGAGCTCAAGTTCAGCTTATAGACCAAGGTGTGTCTACATTTGATTCTGGTGGTTGATACAATTGATATCACAGGACATAGCAGGCCCAAGCACCACATGCTAAACACTGATACCATTCAC
The DNA here is from genome assembly GCF_016647635.1 of Suillus subaureus. Taxonomy (NCBI): domain Eukaryota; kingdom Fungi; phylum Basidiomycota; class Agaricomycetes; order Boletales; family Suillaceae; genus Suillus; species Suillus subaureus. The sequence continues at coordinate 47,187 of NW_024538615.1, read as the reverse complement.
ATCATCCGCTGATACATCAGTCCTTCCTTTTATGACCAGCCAGTGGGATTGTTTCCAGCAATGGAACACAGAGCTTGAGGAAGTCAGTGCCAGGTGTCCCATTTGCATTCATGTCTCTACTCCACCTCTTGTGTTATCACTCACCATGCCCCATGTTAATCCATCCCCAGGAGCTCCACAAACACTACCATGCCATCTCTGAACTCCACACTGAAGTCAGATATCTCCAATCTGAAAACCTCAAGCTCTGCAAGGAAGTCTATTGCATGTAATCATACCGCAAACAAGGCTCTCAAATAACAATGCAACTATTTGGGGTAAATGGAGGTCAAGCATCAAATTGAAAGCTCCTCATGCAGCTGTCCAAAAGCTAGGATGATGAGATTGGAGATGGGACCACTGGTATTGTCAATGTGATCCTCACTTGTGACCATCTCTTTCCTCTTATCAAAATCCATTTGAAGTACTGGCTGGTGCACTTTTGGAGCAGAGCAAAGATCTACTAGAATCCATATAGCAGATAGCTTTGACCAGGCCTGTGCTGTTGCCTGCAAGAAGCTCGACAGCATCTCACATCATGTTGACTTCTCACCCAAGAACAAAGAAAATCATCCCAGGACTGCAATTACCTGTCTAGGCAGCAAAATGTGTGCCAGTCCTTTCTTTCTTTCCTTGAATATGCTTTAAATTTGGCCTAGCATGTTGAAGGAGCTGCAGCAGTTCACTTAGATCATGGTTGATGCTGTTCTAACAGTTGCAGACCTTGAACATCGTAATGTTCCCTTTGATCTCATCAAGGTCAACAGCAAAGTTGGTAGCTGTCTTGCTGACACACACAACACTGATCAAGGGCATTCTCATCAACAAAGATATGTCCCACTAACAAATGCCCCTTTGTGTGCATGATGCATGCCTCATGATCCTCACCTGACCCTTTGAGCCTCCATGACCCAAGACTAAGCATAAGCTTGAAATCACATCTGTAAAGATGTTTAAGCACCTCTGGGATTATGAAAAGGAGAAGTGTGATCGAATCATCCCCTGATTCAAGGATTTTACAGCACAAAAACTTAGAAAGGTAGGCATTGTGTTGGCATGACCTGCTCTTTGTTGAAGAGTGTGCTAACTTCCATGGTGTCACAATCTTTGTGTGTGGAAGCAATAATTAATGGTTTGCCTGCATTCACTCCCAGTGCACTCATCAGTCTTAGTCAAGATCACAGCTGACAGAATGACTAGGCTGCTAAGCACTGAGCATTGAGCTAGTAATTTAAGCAAGGTTCAAAGAATGAATGCCTCAAAGTCAGCCCTGAACTGCTTCTTCCTTTGTCAAATAGGATTCATATTCTGCACCAGGAAAACCTGCTACATGTCTGTCTACCTCATCCCTGTTTGTGCACACTTGGAGTGAGTGTGTCATATGCCATTCTGGACTCTCAACTCTAAATCCAAGATCTGGATCTCAAATGATCTGATCTATCTTTATCTCCCTTCCGGAATCCAAACCCTATATCAGCGCCCAACCCCATTTAGACTGCCCCTGTCTCCAGACTCCAGTTAACCATGTTTTCCTTTTGATTATTGATCCGTTACATACATTTCATTTCTGGTGTTCATTATTTGTGATCTGTCCTACTTACCAATAGACTCTGCATATGCATCATACATAGCCTTTATGTTTGCTGACTGATTCCTATATGATACCTACAGTATATAAACCTCCTGTAACTCTCAGAAATACTCCAGTTCAAATATCATCTTAGTTCCTGCTCATTCCTGTGTCCTCCGGACTCGAGATAAGTCTCTTGTCATATTCCGAGTCTTAGGATTGCATCCTAGGCTACATTTCCAACTCTACCTTAAGGGTAGTCCATCCTCTGTTAGTTTCTAGTCTGGACTTCGTCCAGATTAGTCTTATCCACTTGCCCAGGTAACATCCAGACGTCCGTCGGATTTACCTCACATTTCAGATCTGGACGTCTGTTATCCGCCCTAGTCAAAACCCGGAAACTCCAGACAACTGTTCTAGCCCCTGGAAATTAAGGGCACATACTTGGGAAAGGGGCACAGCATATGAGCTGAGGCCAAGCCCTTGTGATCCGACCCCCTTGAGCACGTGACCTTAACAGAGTGAGTAGAATGGTAAATAAATAAGAGCTCACCAAGAATTGAAACCACCTGATATGTGCCCAATTCTGACAGCATAGTACACATGGCAGGGGTTAGAAGCCTCCATGTTCTAGATTAAATGCAGAAAGGTGCAAAAGTAAACAAAGGTTGCTAAAGTCTAGAAGGAAAACACAGCTCACTGTAAAAGGTTGATTGGTATGAGATGATGTGGTAGACTCATATGCCAGAGGCAGGTCAGTAGTCACCCCATGGACAGCAGGGTTAATACGAGTAGTCAGGGTGGTGGCTGCTATGGCTGCAGCATAGGGAGGTAGAATATCTGAATCTAGATTTCTTGGATGAGATCTAGACGAGTTGGTTGGGCCTTGATGATACTGCCATGGGGGAATAGTGTGTCTATTAACAATTGGGTTTTCGTCATCTTGATAAGTCATCATTTGTTGGATGAAAATAAGTGGCAAGTAAGTTGGGTGCCAACTCAGCAATGAACCATTTCCATGCTATAAGCACCAATCAACAAGAGCATATTCAGCCCAAACATGATGGATGTGGCACTCAATGTCTGCACCCTTGTTCCCATCTGTCCATGAGGTATGTTCTGTGCAAAGGGTTGGGAGGAGGTGATGTAGCCACAGAGATACAAGGCAGGTAAGGGATAGGTGGTAGTTTGAAATATAAGTAGCAAGAGATGTGGGGATTGTTGCACTGGTGAGAAGGGAATTGAATGGGTAGGAAATTGATTTGGTGGTTGTGGCCTCTGAATCTGGAGTTGAGGATAGGACTGAGGAAGGAATTACCATCCCAAGCTAACCATGTGCTGCAACAATATCAGCAAGAAGGATGTGAGCAGGATTTTGGAAGTCAGGATCTGCCTTGTGTCAGTAAATGTGTGCATAGCTTGAATTAAATACACACCAAATAGGACATCTGCCTTGTCTACACCCACTGTATGTTCTGCAAGCCTATCTTAGGCCTGCCAACCCAGAACTCTCATGGTGGTTCTTTATTGCCCCTGTCTTCATCCTTTATATCTTTGTGATCTTTGGATTTTGGTTTCCCTATCCTTATTGCTTGCTCTCTTGCTTGCTCCTCCCAGTTCCAGCCTCTCCTACACTCCATCTCATTGGTGTACCCACTAGTAGGTCTACTAGTTTTGACCCATGAGAAGATTTTGAGATGATGAACCTGGTGTTACTTGCAGCACTGGCTTCCTCAAATTTTTGTTTTGTTTTTGAAGCAGTTCCACTAGACTTGGCTGTACTTGGTGTGTTCACCTTGCTAGTGCACATGACATGCAACTTGATGGCATGGGACAAGCTCTTTGCAAGCTTGCAAGTTGGTGAGTGAGTTCATGTGTAGGCACAAGTATGAGCACATGTGGATTTAAAAGCTTGCAAGATGAATAGTGGGCAACAATGTTGGACTGTTTGTGCTCCATGCATTTGAGATCCTGCAGTACCAGAAGGAGGTACGCTATTGACTTTCCTGACCCTGTCTCACTAGCAAAGACCCCCTTGTACTTCTCACCTTTTGCATATTTCTTGAAAAATTACCTCATTTATGACACTTGAATAGCAGTTGGCTTTGCCCCCTTTTCTAGTGTCCCCTGCAAACCTGACAATAGCCCAGGTATTAAGGGTGAAGAAGAGAACTGAGTGGGGAGGTCTTGGCTTGAAGATGCAGCTGGTGCAGACAGATCAAATTTCTCTTCTAAGGGATTGACTTAAATGGGAGGTTGATGTGCTAAAGCCTAATGTTCTGAGTTGGGGAGGGTGAGTCACCCCAGGGCATGGTGCTATCAGGTGTGCACCTATTTACCAGACTTTGCATGCATGGTGCATCTGCAGGACTGCAATGGTAATAGACTGCTTGAATGAACATAATTTGGTGCTCATCTGGACAGAACAAGAGAGCTTCTCTAAGTAGCATTGCAGAATTGCATCACGAAGCTATTGACCTACCACCTTGAGCAAATAGCAAACAAGAGAAATTTTCAGTGTGGCTGCTTGAAAAGTTGATGTCTCTGCATACAAATTGTACCATTGGCATAGAGTTCCACATGCTGGGCCATTGAAGTTTCTCTCAGAGGTTCCATTATACCAGGAGTGAACAACCAAATCATAGGGGGCCCCTAATCATTGACCTCTTGAACATTCAAGAAGTTCAAGACTTTGAGGGTGTGTGGCTAGATCATGCATTCAATGAGACCACAGCTGATATGATAGGTAAATGAATGACACCCATATTCTGGCACCACACTGTCCTATATGAGGGTTGGGCTCCTTATCAATGATGTAAACTGGAATGCATGAGGACAACACAGTTAGCAAATATGCTGCAGGAGGATAAGTCGCCCTGCTTTGCATGGGGCAAGGTCAACCCATGATCAATGAATGGACCAGTGAAACATGCAGTAAGCCACCACTGCAGCTTTCAGATAAGGGGATTTGGGATGGTAGAATCTCCATCAGCATATGAGTCCCCTAGTGTGAGGTAAGTAAGTCCCTTGGGCACCTGCAGAAAGGGTGCTCACCGCAGCAGAATGATCTGGTGGCAAAATCAATCCCAAGTGAGATCCAGTGCTTCTGTTCATTGAGAAAGACAGTGGCATAAAGGATCCTCAGAATCTCCAGAATTTTCTCAAGCTCCTGCAGCATGTGACTCACCCTCCCTTTGAAGTGTGAGGCATTCTTCACCTTATTGATCTCCAACATGAAGGTCATATTGACAATGAGGGCATTGGAGCTTACAGGGCTTGCCTTGCAGATACAAGAGGCAATGCAGGCTGACATTGAGTCCATTAAAGTACCCAACATCCAACAGCTACTGGACAGGAAGCCTACAAGTACCATGGTCATTATTGATCCAGATGCAGCTGGGCCAAGTAGCAGTCTGTCCCAGGGGAGAAGGGTCAGGTGTCTGTGCACCCTAAGGAATATCACTGTATCTGGGCTGCCTTCCTCTATTTGGTTTTGTAACCAGTTGTTCCCCTCCACTCAAACAGGTTTAACCCCATGCATGCTGTAGGGAATGAGATTCCTCCAGGCATATATCGCCTATATTACGACTCATGACAATTGGTACAGTGTATGACTCACCCTCCATGACTTTCCCGCAAAACATGCCAGAGGCGCGATGCATTCCCGCACTACACATCACCTTCCCATGCATGCGCTTAGCGCGCTCTTCCCACACTCAATCGCACTTTGTCGTGCAGCATCCTGGAGCATCCATCCATCATCCAACCAGTTCCCTAGTGAGTCCTTTCTTGTTTATTCTCATTATCAGACCATATTTAGTATTAGTATGACATTATTTCGTCATGGACCCTTACTTACATACTTAGAGTACTCCCTATTCGCTTCCGAGCCCTGGGAGTGCACCTAGGCATAGCTTACCTGTGGCCTAGGAAGTTTTCATATACCTACCACCACCACAGAATACAGCAACCACCATCATGTCTAGTAGCATCTAGTAGTCAGAATCTATCATCTTCAGCCAGCATGCTATAGTCATCGCCCTAGTCTTCAGCAGCAGCCAATCATCATCTCTTACACATTCACGCACTGTGTGCGCCCTATTCCCATGCTTCACACACCTATGTGCTTGATATTCCCGCACATGCGCTTTCAGCGTGCTTCACCAGAGTTGACCTGGTGTCACTTTGTGGATTTGCTTTCCTTGCTTCCCTTAAGGGTCAAACACATCACTCAGCACACTTTGACTAACACTTAGAGAGTCAGTAGCCTTCCTCTCACTACCAGAGTGAGAGCCCCTTCTTTCTTTCTTTAGCTCTGCAAGTCCAGCAGAGTTGTTGAACCTTCAGCACTGTACAATTCCTTCCACAGTGTGATGACACAGAGAGGTAATGGGTGGGATGCATAGTGCAAATTCCATATCAAACACTTCCCATCCAACAGAGCTTGTCCAACAGCCCTATATGCATCATCAACAAACTGCTTGGGGGAAGATCTTGCAACATCAACATCATCAGGTTGTATTGGGCAGGTATAGTTTGAAAACATGACTCAGCCTTCTCCTCAATATCTCTCAACAAGACACTTTGCAGCTGAAACTCAAGGAAACAGGAGACTGGAAGGTTTGGATCAGGAAGCACAGCTGCACATATCTCATTTGGAACAGCCATAGTCGCATCATAAAGTGACTCCAGGTCATCTGGAATGTCTACTGCAGTAGCTGGGAACATTATCCCTTTACTAATCCATGTGGCAGCTGCTGGATGCATGACTATGCCAGGACAGAAATCATTGTCTTCAGAGATGGCACTATCAGCATCTATGTGATCGCCAGTGTCACTATCTGAGGATAGAGCAATTGTGCTAGGTAATTTGCAGAGCTGCTGGAAGCTACTTTCATTGTAATGTTTGTCCATGGAACCAGTTGCACCTGAGGTGTAGGGTTAGACAAAATGGTAGCAAAGCACTTGGAGCAGAAAATGTTTAGATGATGAAAGAGTCACATTCAAGTTATGAACATAAGACCCAGTACAAGGAAGGTAGGTAGAGAAATACAGAATGTGTAGAATGAATACCTATCCAGTTGGTAAGTCAGATAAGTACCAATATCTCAAATTACTCTTGGCCTAAGTGTTTCTGTTTTCAGTAGCTGTGAAGGGGTCAAACAATCATTTTTTAAAACTCCACTTGCCTGACCATTTCTCCATGCATGTTACCTGAATATCCTGAATTGGAATCTCAGTAACATGTGTTGCCAAAGATAAGAATGATTGATTTGATCCCTGGTGTGAGCTCCTCTTCTGGAATATCAACCCCTTCCCATGACTGTTCAGAGGGTGGAGTGTGAAAATTGGTTGATAGGCACTGGTGACCAGCCCATGAGGTCAACATGTAATGCAAAGCGAAGAGTGGTTCTCAGAGTAATGTGATGTATAACCTTTTTTGGGGATATCAGAGACTCTAAATAAGTACTCCTTGTCTTTGAGGTGTGGTGTTGAAACACTGATATACATCCATATAAATCCAACTCAAAGTCCTCTAGAGACTCAACAGGACAAAGAACTTGCCCTCCTTTATCAGCGCATGCTGGATGTGCATCTCACCCCTAGTCACCATCCAGGAGTCTGAAGGATGTCACTTAGTTCCTGATTATGCAGCACCTGCTATCAGTCATGGTATATCATTAACATAAAACTAAACAGCTTGCTCACTGTCAAGCCTACTGACAATCACATGTCAGAAATGCAACTCAAGCACTGGAAGATGAAGATTAACTCACTACATGACCTGTATGGTCATTCACCACTGTCTCACAACAATCCTTGGACAGAGGTCGACTTGACTCAAAAACTCCATGGAATGAATGGTGACCATGCAGCAGACCAGAAGAAAATCTTTATCAGGCATTGGTTAAAGCCTTCTTCAACAACTGTGCATCTGATGATGCTGTAATTTCTCTTTGTGCTGATGCTCACTCATCAAAAATTGCATCAGCAGGTGCCCAGGACATCTGGGACCAGTTGTTAGTCGGGAAAAGGGCTGTCAGCAAGGAAGCTTTCAAGATACCACCTAAAGAAAAGAAAAAATTGACAGCTTACACCAAAGTCATCTCAAACCACTTAGTTGAGACTAGTTAAGATGTACTGATAGATTCAAGCTAAATGTGCCAAGCCGGTAAGGTCTGCCTGATGATGTGGCTGGTTGTGCAGGCAAAAACAATAGTAGCTAACCATAGGGTCATGAACCTCAAATCAGTCCCACATGTGCCAGCTCACACAGTCACACAAAGTGCATGAGCACGGGAAGAATATGATGTTGGTGGTAGTCTTCAACAGAAATGCATGTAACAGTAGCATTCTGCCATCACTCAATGGTAGGCCATCCAGTCCATATTGATGTCAGTTTGTATGCATAATCTCGTGTGTATATGGAGGTGGATACCTTGTCAATAGCTAAAATTCATACTTGGAACTATGTACAATTAAATTTGATATGAGCTGTTAATGGATACAAAGAAATATGGCTCCAACAATCTAATCTTCATCTGCCTCTGCATCCCATGTCTTAAAACCAGCAAGTGTTCCCCACTCAAATTGAACCAGGTGAAATGGTAATGGTGGGGGAGTGGCCTCCCTCAGCTCCACAGTGGTGGAGTCACATGCACTAACAGGCAACATAAAAGGTGTTGCAGTGCATGATGGAGAGGGAGAGAAGAGGGGAGATGTCAGACATTCTGGGGTTGAAGGGGGTGATGGGGTACCCAAGAAGAGATAAGGCATTCATAGGGCTACCCTCTTGATACTGGTATGGTAAGAACATTTCTGGGTTGAAGGAGGTGAAGGGTTTGATGTGGGGTTTGGTACTTATAAGAGTACCCTCTTAACATGAACTGGTGGAGGCACACATGGCTTCAAGATTACTGTTAAGTGATAAGAGGTGAGGAAAGGTGATGACATACCTTTTCAACTGTAGGGTCTGCATTGTCCATAAGCCATTTGTGTTTTGGTATTTGTGACTGTGACAAGGGAGCAGGTTTGTGGCAGATCACAGTCTTGGGATGAGAGGAGTTTTTGTGAGAACTTCCAGACTTGTGATAAGAAGTGACCATGGTGGAGGTGTAGTAGCTGAGGATGAAGTTGAGAGGGAGAGCATCCAAAATTCACAATCAAGTGGAGCTGTGGATCATGTGAACCTAGTCTGCCAAGGATTTCATACAACAATCAACTCCTGTGTTCACCAAGCTTGCCAGGAATACAGATGGTCGCATGGGTATGATTATAACTGGCAGGTAACAGGTTTAGGTGACTTTGAAGTGCTTTCATGGGTTCTTGAAGAACAGTTTTGAGAGTCATATGATGAAAATCCAGTGTCAGGTTGGTGATACAAAGTTCAAGGGTACGAAGATCCTGAGATACAAGCTTAGAAGTCCCATGTAATGCAGGCATATAAGATATGTGAGGTATGGTAGGAGATGTGTGAGATGCGGAAGCACCCTAAGACTATTGTGTCCTTCAGGGAATGAGCATGCCTCTGGGAGCTGGAGCGTCATATTTTTATTCTATCCCAAGCAAACACAGAACCCATGCAAGAGGGCACAGAAGATAAAGCAAAACTTTATAACCAAGGGCATCAAAGGGTAATGCCTGTGTATCGAAACTCTTACCATAAATACCCTGCCCTGCTTCTTGGTTGTATACAGCACCTGCAACAGGTAAAGTCTTCTCTATCAGTAGAAAGTCAATGCCTTCCTGTTCACCATTGTTAGCTTTCTCGATATTCTCAAGTGTGCTGTTTAAGACAAGTACCATCACCTCAACCTCTTTGGCACAAGTCTTGGGCATGGCAGTCAGTACACATGTGGCATATTGAGCAAGGTCCTTCATTGTAATATTCTCAATAAGACTGAACATCATTATGGAGAATAGCTTATGAATCAGTGTAGAATACACCTTCAACACACATGGGCTGATTCACTGAGAGGTCACCCCAGATGTGGTGCATGAGGTCTGCCACTGAGGTGTCAACCAATGGACTGATTTGTGATCACAAGTGTGGGGAGTGAGTAAATTTGATGTGTAAGGATGGAACCATGACTTACATTCAAAATAGCTCCCTGTGATTAGCATTAATGATCTAAAAACAGATAAACAATTATTGCATTTTGCTCACAAAGTGCTTGCCTTCCTTGTTTATTTTTATGTTCATTCCATACCTCCAGATCAGATGGCCAGTACTTACATTCATCAACATTGTCCTATGGAACTGGGATCTCATAAACCCAGAACTTACTGTCACAATAGAAAACATGCATTTCAGTGTTGAACTCTTCTCAGGCACAGAGGACAAGCAGAATTTTTGGTTTGGTAACACAAAAGTTGAGATGTTGGGTGTGGAGATGCTCCACCTTTTCAACAAGTACCACAGTCTCCCCAATGTTTCTGACTTCACATCTGTCTGCAAGATCTTGTAGACCCCTTCACATTCTACTGGCAAGTGCAGCCTTGGTTCAATGGAAGTGCTGGTGGATCATCTAGCCCAACATGGGTTTTTGAAGACGGTCATGACACTTCCATGCTTGACCTCAGTGGACCATTGGCTGGCCAAGGTAGCGTTATGCATACACTTGACATCTTCCTGGATGTTGACTTCAAACTCCACCAGTGTCAGCATCCAGCTCCCTCAGAATCAAACAAGCAGTCAGATCTTGGTTTTATGGAGAGAATGTGATGGTATGTGCCTGGAGCATACAGAGATCATCTCTCACATGTTGTGAACACCTCCCATCCCCTCTGAGAACTTGCAAAAACACACATGCTGTGAAGGAGTCATATAATGTGGTTGTATCAGCCATCAAGAAGTTCCAGGACTCACACATATGCATTGCATGCTTATATGTTGTCACTATGGCACAATCAATGGCAATACTGGTCAGATGCCCTGTATTTGTGATGATGCAGAGGATGGAGTGACAATGGAAGCAAACAGGACACTTGATTGGCACTGGTGGTAATGAGTTGTTGCTGTTGCTGAAGACAGTCAATTACAGCTCCTCACTGCCCAATCAAGTGAACTCACTTTGTTGATCTGGGGAAATAGAGCCTTCCGATGCTACATGTAAATTAGATCCTAGAAGATGCATTAGGTCTGGTTGCATATCTGATATAGGTGTCTTACCTTTTGGATTTGGATACCATTGGAAGACAAGTCTTGCATTAGTCAAAGAGCAGAAGCAAATGAGTCTTGAGGAACAACAGAACCCAGTAGAGCATAGGAGTCTAACATAGTGCAAAAACCATGCAAGATGGCAAGCAGTAGCACAGCATGACTGCACCTGCAGTCATATACATTCCTAATAACTTGTAGTCAATTTACTGGTATTGCATTTATGTAACTCACCTTCTTTGTGCAGTGTAGCAATATTACTTTTTAACAACAATGGTATCTGGTGCAATGGGCTGTGCCTGCCTTTGACTGCCCACTCACCAGAGCTTGTGATAAGGCTTTCAGAATGGTTTTGACAATTGCATGTAATGCAGGGCCATTCAAATTTACTTCTACAATTCTGCTCAGGTGGACCTGCAATTGCTCAAGTACTAAGAGTTGTACAAAGAAACATCCACCAAAGTAGCAACTTGCCATACCCTCCTACCAGACCATCTTGGAGTTCTGCTGTGTAAAGATCAGACAAAGCATGACTGGAAGCCTTGGAAACCATGTTGTATATTCCAGTAGAGGCAAATTCAGAATTGATAAGTGAGTGATATGTTATCTATTGCAGTATTGCTATGGTTTTCAATCAGCCTGGATCCTGACCATTTGAACTTCAAAACCATGACTCATTGTTATGTGGGAGAAGCAAGATTTTTTTTGAGCAAGCCACATGGATGAACAACTTCAAGCTGTCTTCCTATTTATATTAGAATCTGCCTACAGACATACAGAAAACTATTCTCCATAGTCTATCATTCATTAATCATGATTACACTGTTTTAATACAAAAGTCATTCCTCATCATCGAATGAGCCCAGGACCAAAACTGGCTACCATTAATGGGATTATGAGGCCCATCCCAACCATGAGTGCCAGTATGCATCCAATCCTTGTAGAGAAAGATAGTCCAAATTCAACCATAAATACACCTGTGAGAAATCCGAGGATGGAAAATGCCAAACTGCAGTGGTCCCATAAGTAATAAGACATCTTGATACAAGTTTTGATTACCTTGTCAGATACAAAAAACTTGGTATACTTGTGATGATCACAAGACTGGCCATCTTCCCTTGAAGGTAATACACCTGTCAAATTGGTGATGTCAGGTCCATGTTACAAAAAAAGAAATCATCTGAACTGCAAAGTCAAGGGATTTTAATCTGTGGTCAAAGTGTTGTGCTATTGTGCACCCAATCATACAGTAGAAACTGAGAACAAAAGAGATGGAGCACATCATTTTTGTAGCAAATTGCATGCCTAAACCTGGTACAGCAAGGATGCTGGCATTGACTGCCATGATAATGCTTGCCTGTCAGAGAAGACAAAGTCATAGTGAGCATGTTCATTTGGGTCCATGACAGAGCACTTATGATGGTTGTTTGAGCTTTAGCCTGGGCACTAAAATCATCAGTAAAACTCCTGATATCCACCCCATTCACAAGGCCATCAATGTAAATCTTTTTAAGGCATTTGAGTACCATTAATGGAACCAAAAACATGGCAATTGCAATGCCAGTCATAAATGGAGAATCTTCAATGTCTCTATGTTTTTCAGCTAGTGAGTGTATTTGCATCAAGCAAGCTTTGGGCTGGCCATGATGGTTCAAGTATTCATGATGACCTGTTTCAATTGCTCAAATCAATGATGTCCAGTATGAGAAAATGACATCATATGGAGTATATGCAATATTTTGCCTTGTGAAAGATAAGTTTTATGATTCAGTTTTTATAAAGCTCATGCACCACAGATTGTGATACCTGGCCCATTCATGGTCCCATCAGGTTCTGCGAGTTTCTCTGTGTCAGTCATCAATTTGATAATATTAATGCATGTTGAGAGATGAGGTGAAGGTACATGCTATCAATGGTCAGCTCAGCAGTCATTTCCTTCATCTGGTCTAGAGTCCAGAATATTGAAACTGCTGTTGATTGCTCAATGGCCAATGCTTCTGGTTGTTGTTCAGTCATTTTGATTGGGCTCTACAATGCTAAATAACTCACCCACATGATACCAGTTCAGCTGAATTTGCAAAGCTCTTATTTCTGAAAGAGGGATTGTGATTTCATGAGGAAAATATTCAACATGTTTCCTACTTGATCAGTAAGAGATGTTGTGTCATTATAACAACCTTTGTCAATGGCTCACCAATATTGAGCCTCCAGTTTGAGCCCTGTACAATCAAGTCCAAGAATTAATGTGCAAAAAGTGATGTACTTTTATGGTTCCAGTGCAACACCATCAATTCCTGGAAAAGAAGGTAGCCATTTACTGGCTCTACCCAGGTAATGATATGATTCTCTGGGACAACATAATAGTATGGATAGATTTCCTTTTCTCTCACTATCATTGGCTCCATGACTAGCAGACATCACTTTCCATTTAGCTTAGCCCTTGAAGCTTCAATCCAAGACTCAAACCTCCAGAGCTGTTCATCTGAACAAGTCCTCAAGTTCATTTTGACATATGTTCACTTTATTATCAGGAAGTAAGTGTGTAACTTCAAATACCAGCCTGCACCCACCATTTTTGCATTATAGTTATATGTGGCTACTGACAGGTGAACCAACTCAGTCCAACCACCATGCACTTCAGATCTGTTGATGTCATCACAAAGGAAGGTCACTAACTGAGATAACTCAATCCACATTGCATTGACCTCATAATCATGATGTGGAGAATTCCTATTTTATTAGGTGAGTACTTGGTGTATGTGCTATAATGATCACACTCACAGTGGTGACCTTGCCACTCCAGTGTATCACCCAAGCTGCATTGGCCAGATTGGGACACTGTAATCGAGCAGCTCCAAGGTCTGTTAATAAACTCTTTCAGCTGGGGTCTTGACATCATGACCTAGACAAACAGCTTTAGAGCCCATGACTAAACACAGTATGTACCATCATGGTCATGGCCATGGTTCAACATTCACATAATGGTAGTCTGTGCTTGGTATTTTCATATTTCACTGATCATAATTAAATAGTTCTGCTGGGAACAACCTGGAAACCAGGGATATAGTTAGCAACCATGCAGTTGGAGGGATGTAGCAAGGGTAAGTAGCATCATTATGGTACTACTGTGTGCTAGTGTCATATCCGCATATCCAGACCTCAGATCTGACCCTTGTCTCATCTCAGATCCACATCTTATCTCCAATCCTATCCACATCTTATCTCCCTCCAACATCTCATCATCCAATCTGTTCCACTTGTCCAGTCTGGTCCACAACTCATCTGAATCCACAACCAGCACTCGTCTCCTTTCGGTAACCCCTTAACTCCGGTATTTCGGTTATCTGTATATCCATCCTGCTCCCTTATCCGCTACCTATGTTTCATTTCTGTTTCATGATTTGTGATCTGTTTCTACTTACCAATAGACTATCCACATGCTTCGTACATAGCCTCAGACTCTGCTGATTGATCATTCCGTTAGATACCTATAGTATATAACCTCCTGTAACTTTCTGTAGTACCTCAGTTTGAATATCATCTTAGTTCTACTCATTCCTGTCCTCTGGACTTGAGTACCTCTACTCTTGTCACCCTCCGAGGCTTAGGATTGATTCCTATAGTCTATTCATATCCGCCTCTGTTCCCAACAGTCCATTACCATTAGTTTCTAGTCTGGACTCATCTGGATTAGCCTTGTGATACTTATCTCTCATCCAGAAGTCATTCGGATCCATTACGCTACTCATCCGACCTTCTGGACGCGCTAGTCTTGCCTTCCTGAAATAAGGGGCAATACTCAGGTAAGGGGCACAGCGCACGAGCTGAGGCCAAAGCCCTTCAGATCTAGTTACCCTTTGAGTACAACCTTAACAGCTAGCCTGAGTATGTACATAGTCCACAAAAAAATCAGATTGATCATTGGCACAGTGCCTGAGATATTGTACAATTGCTAAATTATGGTATGGTTGTTGTAGTGCTGAGGTGTGGGGGATTGAAGATATGCTACAACTATGCATAGTGATAGTGATGTGGGTATAGGGATGCTGTACACCTGCATGACACCAAATCTAAGTTATTATAGCTACATGGAAGGGCATGTGTGATCATGATAGTGCTAACAAAAATTGTATAACTTGCCTGAAGTGTTGTTTTTGCCTTGTTTACAGCACACATAAATGTGGTTCTGATTACTGCAGCCAGATGGTGCAGAGGTGGGATGGTGACTGATTGAACAGGATGCTAGATATCTCTGGTAAGCCCATTTGTGACTTCAAGAAGTTCCTGATAGACTTACCAAATTGAACCACATGTCAACCTGAGTCTGATGAAAATTGTGAATTACTGGTCGCTGATTATGATTGTTACTTACTAAAATTCTTCTGCCTATCATCAGCAATGATCCCATACAAGCTGTGTGATTTGTGTGAGACATTCAAGTGTTATGATATGTTATGATATGGGGACTGACAGCTTGACAGGGGCTATTTACCATAAGTGATGCAAATGGAAGTTGTATATTAGCATGGGTAAAGCAGATTGTCAATTATCTATAACCAGAACTTCAATCACTTGAATCAGTGAAGTGCCAAACAACATCAAACTTACATAATTCAGTAAGGCCCATCCTTGATACCCCATGGACTCAAGTGATAGAGAACTTATGATCTTGATACAAATAAGCGACCAGATGTCACCATTTTTATTTCTCAAGCCACTAACTTCAATTCAGCATGTTGAATTGACTGACTCATGTTCACAGCACCTTGTAGTGACAGCATATCTGACTCTTTTGCCTCAATCACTGGATCAGTCTGTTGTTGGGTGCACCAGGATGCATATATGCATCACATTGCTGGTCCTGGGGTAGCACAGAGTTGTATGACTGTGTAGGGAGATCAGAGGAAGTAAAAGCAGTCAAAGGTTACATGCTACTGCCCAGGGCAAAAGTATAGTGTATTGCAGCTGGTCCCTGAGTAGGCAATGATGGTCTCAACAACTTAATATTGTATTGCCATGTCTGATGGGTGTTGCAATATGTGCATTAGGCTGGCAAGTGAATATGACTTTTAAAGCTGTGCATTTTGGCAGTTTCTGTCCAACTAAGTCCAAGTATTCAATTTCCTGTAGGACTGGACCTAATCAGGGTAGGGAGTCTATTTCTATGTATATTTAGGGTGTACCTATGACCTAGCTACTTCAGAATATCTACAATGTCCTTCCATAGGAACATGAATATATAATATCGCATTTTTGACATGTTTGATGTGTTTCACTCCCTTACTCTTACACAAATAATCCAACCTGCTCATATATCATCAGTGATACATATATCAATGCTTTGAATACCAAGGATCAGCTCAAAATAGGCTGGAGTTTTTAGGTAGTGTGTATACTTGCTATTTCTGCTGATAAGGGGCCTATACCTTCAAAACATCAAGGTTTAATAATTGGACACCTGGAGTACATTTCAAGTATATGACAGCATCATGTCTAGAATCTTGTTGGTCCACAATACTTCTGAGGAAGTCACACACCTGCAGCAAATCACACAACATTTTTAACAGGTACAATTCTGCCTCCTGACAATTGGAGAAACCTGCCTGCAGGGATGGGTCTTCCATGACAAGCTTTGCTAGCTCATCTGACAAGGTAGCCATATTGGACTTGAGTCTGACAATGTCGCAGGAGGGGGATCAGGGATCTGCACCAGTGAATGCTTCATTGGTGCCTGCTTGAAAGTTGTTGGGGGTAGTATTTTGGAGGTTCTCACCTGGATGGTCCCTGGATGTGGTATGCTGGTTGTCTACCTAAGTGGGACTATGATTGTATGGGGCATTACAGTGAATCTCCAATATGTCCATTGTTGCAGGTGCAGTTGTAGGTGGGGAAAAATTCGCAGATGCTAGAGTAGGGGTGGCTGGAGGGCTTAGGTGATGACACAGGCCTGAAGAAGTAGGTGGTGAAGTTAAAAGGAGCAGAGGGTGGCCTGCAAGGGATCTGTCAGAGGTTATAGGTAGAATGTGTGACCCACCTAGTAAAATATGTTTAGATGCAGATGTTGAGGGACTGTGGACTGGTGTAGGGAACAAGAATCCTCTAGGCATATATTGTGCATATTTCGACTCACAATGATTGGTACAGTGCATCACTCACTGTCTATAACTGTCCCGCAAAATGCACCAGAGGCACAACACTTTCCTGCATTATGCGACACATTCCCATGCACGCACTTGGTGCGCTCTTCCCGCGCTCGGTCCCCCTTTGTCATGCAGCATCCCAGAGCATCCATCCATCGTCCAACCAGTCCCCTGGTGCATCTCTTTCCATTTATTTTCATTATCAGACTATATTTGGCATCATATGATACTATATTTCATCATGGACCCTTACTTACATCACTTACATACATAGAGTGCTCCCTGTTCGCTTCTGAGCCCTGGGAGTGCACCTAGGCACAGCTTACCTGTTGCCTAGGAAGTTTTGATAGACAAACCACCACCAGATACACCTACCAGAAAATACACAAACCACCATCATGTCACTTAGTACTCATAGTGAGAATCATCATCCTCAGTCAGCATGCTTCAGTCATTGAGAGTGGACAAAAGAACTCAGTGAGAACAATAACAGGAACATACAAGACAGGCAGTTGGATGCTTTTGGCTGCAGTACCCTTGCTATTCCAACACTCCCCCTCAAGGTGAGCACAGTCCAAGTTTGACAGTGAAGTGCTTGACTTTTGGTGAGGGCAATGCTTTGGTTAATGTGTTGGCAACCATGTCTCCAGTTGGGCAATAGATAAGACATAGTTTGTTGTTGTCTATGACCCATCAGATGAAATGAAAACAAATGTCGATGTGCTTGGTTCAAGCATGGTATTGGTGATCTTTGGTAAGGGTGATAGTGGATTGGTTGTCAGAAAAGAGGGTGGTGGGCTTGGTGATAGGAGTGAACAGCTCTCCAATGAGAGATCAAAGCTGCAATGCTTCTTTCATTGCATGGGTGGCTGCCATGTATTCGCTTTCTGTAGTTGAAAGGGAAATGATATCTTGGCACTTTTAAGACCATGAAACAGCTCCACCATCAATGAAAAAGGCATACCCTGAGATAGCCTTCCTGTCTTCAGCCATACTACCATCTGCATCTGCATATCCAATCAATGCTCCTTCCACTCCTCCTTAAGTCAATTTCAAGTCTTTTGTCCCCAGAAGGTACTGGTAGATGCATTGAACAGCATCCCAATGGGCCATTCCTGGGTTTCTGGAGAAGCATGAAACTGTTGCCACCACATAGGAAATGTCTGGTTGGATTCCAAGTGATGCATACATAAGAGATCCAACAGCTTCTCAATAGGGTATGTGTCACATGGCTGCAAATTCAGTGCCTGTGGATGGTGACTGACTGGAATGTAACTTGGTACTGGGTTACATAGGGTTTGAAACAGGCTTGAGATCCTCAAAACTGAAATGACAAACAATAGAGTCAATGTAGAAACATTGTAACAAGGAAATGGTGCATTCATCACAATTCCATGTGACTTTGATTCTGAGCAACCAGTGGAGTTTGCTGAGGTTGGTGATTTCCACATACTGTTAAGAACCATGCTCAAGGGAGAGAGAGACTGACTCAGAGGGGCTTGGCCTCAGCACATATGCTGTGCCCCTTACCCGAGTATGTGCCCTTCATTTCAGAGGAAGTCCGATGATGGTCTGACAAAGTCCAGAGGACTTCCAGAGGCTGGCTACTCTGGTGGAGAGTGTGGGAGGACTTCCGGAGGAGTGCAGGAAACGTCCAGAGGAGCGTGGGAGAGTTCCGGAGGGATGCAGGAAATGCTCAGGAGAGTTCCCACTGCAAGGTAATACTTCTACAGGAAAACAGGATGGAAGGATAGGAGGTCTGGAGGACAGGAGGACAGGATGTCCAGAGGTCCGGAGTACAGAGGACAGGAGGTCTGGAGGTATGGAGGACAGACATGGAGGTATGGAGGATGGAACATCTGAAGGTACGGAGGGTGGAACATCTGAAGGACAGGATGTCCAGAGGTACAGAGGACAGGAGGTTCGGAGGTCCGGAAGGAATAGGGGCTACATTGGATGAAGTCCAATGTAGAAGCAAACGGAGGTAGACTACCCTAAGGTAGAGTCAGAGGGACAGGAAGTGGACCTATGTCCAGAAAGAGGGTAAGTGCCAGAAAGGCAAGACTCTAGCCTAGGGAAGCAATCCCTAGACTTGGGACAGAGACATAGGGGGCAAATCCGAAGGTCCAGAATTCCAGCCTAGGTAATCCATCCCTAGGCCTTATGGAAAAGGACAAACTCAGATGGACTGAAGTCTGGAAGAAGATTGGGCAAGTCTAAGGTGATATTCAGACTGAGGACTCTACTGTAGTTGTACAGGGGTTATATACTAGAGGCTATCTGAGAGGATCAGTAAGCAAAGGAGTAAGGCTATGTACGAGCATGTGGAAACACATTGGTAAGTAAGACAGAACATAAGTAAATGAACTTGGAGATGAAACTAGTACAAGGATCAATCAGCAAGATGGAAACAGAGATAACCGAGAACCAGAAAGGCAGAGATGCCTAAATGGGGATAGGCGCAGGATCTCGGACAGAGGGTGGGAATAGGTCCGGAGATAGTACAGTTAATATCCGGAGGTCCGGAGATCTGGGGATCTGGAAGGCAGGGCGGAAACAGGACTGAGATATGTGAGGTGGTGGATGTAGTCCAGAATCCAAGAGGAGGTAAAGTCTGGATGTCTTGCTAGGCAGAATGTGTGTAGGGTGGACAGGATAGGGGATCCAGGAATGAGTTGGATATGGGGTCCGGAAACAGGTCCGGAAAGCGTGGGAATATGATGGGATCTATGTCTGGCATATGGGATATGACACATACTTTCTAATCTGATTCTTCAGCTCACTTATTTCATCCATCAACTTAGCTGCAAGTGTGCAGTCATTGACATGCACAACAATGATGGTGTGTTCCTCATTCTGCTTCCTCCTATAGAATACTGCTTGGTCCACTGTGCACTGTGTAAATCCCAGCTTCTCCACCAAAATCTCCACAAGTTGTTGGTACCAGCACTGGCCACTTTGCTTCAGACCATACAAGGTCTTGTAAAGGCAACAAACTTGATTTGGGTGCTCAGGGAATTCAAAACCTGGAGGCTGGTGCATATAGATTACTTCATTGTCAGTGAGTTTACCATTCAAGTATGCTTCTTTGATATTAATTTGATGAAGTTCTAGGTTCAGGTGTGCAGATAAGGCAAGGACCATCCTGATGGAGGATAGGTTTGCAATGGGTGCATAAGTATCAAAGAGATCAACACCAGGTACTTGGGAGAAGCCTTGAGCGACAAAGTGGGCTTTGTGGCAAACCACATTTCCTGTAGCATCTTTCTTTGTGTGGAAGACCCATTTGGAGCCTACAAGTTCCCAAGTTCCAGCCACTTGCAGAGTCGCTAACTCTTCTCTGATACCTTCTTCCCATTGTACCCAGTCAGTGTTACAGTGCCCCACTCTTTTTCTCATCATCACTGCGGACTCCTATATGGCTATACTTCTAACACTTCCTTTTCACTGCACTGTTTCCTCATGGTCTCCCTTATCTTTGACTCATACCTTGTTTTCCCATAACCTTCCTTTCTTAGTAGCTGTTACCCTTTGCCAAGCCTGGTCTGTGCACAATTCCCTTACGTATATAAACCCTAGTTACCACCTGTATTTTCTCTAACTTGAATCTACTTGGTTCTCCTTGATACTTGAACTCTAGCTCCTTGGGAAGGAGGCTAGCCATTGTCCCATTTGAACTCTAGATCCTGCAGGAGTCTAGACGATCACTCCTGAGGGAGGCATTGACTCAATAAGGCCTAGTCCTTGATCGACTTTGATCTAGATTCCTTGAACGATGCTCTATCCGAGTTCATAACAAAAGATTCAAGTTACCTTTGAACCCCTCCATCTGTAGGGCTTTACTCTTTGAACCTATGAAACTGATTGATTGCCAAAGTGGCACCCTCCAAGAAAAGCAAGAAGGCTTTCTCTGAACGAACTGGGATCCCATACAGTCCCTATCCACCCAACTCTCCCAGATGAACCTCTTCATCACAAGGATCCTTTGACACTCCCCGCACTCCTGTTCTCCCTACTCTTGCTGTCCCAGGCCCCTCTTCCATTACACACTGCACTATTATTTCTCACTTTGAAACAAGTGCACCAGCACCCATAGAAGACAGAGACGAAGAAATCCCTGACGCTCCACCTGTTGAACCAGTAGTGCCACCCAGATTCCCTGCTCCTGAACCAGACACAGACACAGACTTTGACACTGACGATGACATGCCTAAACCTATCAAAAGAAAGATCTGCACTCCACCTGACTTTGACGGAAACCAAGATGGAACCTCAAGGTTCCTCCATCTTGTCACACTCTATCTAGACACAAATGACGAAATCTATGACACCGACACTAGGAAAATTGCCTTCACTCTTTCTTTCATGAAGGAAAGCACAGCTGCAGCATGGATGGAAGACTTCATCAAACATGCCCAACAGCTTGATCCCACATCCACTCATGGAGAAAAGAATGGTTATGGAACTTGGGACAAATTCATTTCCCAGTTTGAAGAAACCTTTAACCCAATCGACTCAGCTGGTACTGCGCTCCATAAGCTCCATGCCCTTAAACAAGGCAATGACTTAAGCAAGTACATAGCCACATTCCGACAGCTCTGTAACCAAGCTGAGATCTACAGCTTCAATGCTCAGAAAGACTACTTCCTCTGAGGCCTTAAACAGCCACTCATCACAAAACTCTGCAACTCCAGAGAGATCCCTGACACCCTTGACAGAATAGTCAAGAAGGTGATATCCATCAAGAATTCCTATCAGCTTCTCCTTGCCCACCGACCCCAGAACAACAACAGGAATACACAATTCAACAATTGCTGATCCACCCCATGCTTCACCCCCAGAAACAACGATCCTAATGCCATGGACATTGATCACCTCTCTGACAATGATAAAAGAGAGTACATGAAGCAAGGAAAATGCTTCTCTTGTGGAAAGGTTGGTCACAGATCTAATGATCAAGAATTCCACCCCCAAAGCGGTGATGCCAGAAAGAATAACTATAAAGGAAAGCAAACAGTAAGGCATACAGTGCCTAAAGAAGAAGACACCAGCAAAATCGAAGATCTCGATGATGATGAAGATCTCAATGCCTGAAGAATGGATTTTTAAACCAGGAGGCTACTGCAATGTTAGCCACTCCTTGTATCGATGTACATATCGCACACAATGTAGGAAAAACTAAAGAATTAAGGGTCCTGGCAACCGTCTTTTCCTCCATACACCCCAATAAATCATTGCAAACTACCGCTGTTGTCAACTGTGGTGCAGCTGCCACATTCATCCATTGGATGTTTGTAAAACATAGAATCAAGACACATCGTTTTGAAACTCCTTTCCCTATCCGAACCGCTGATGGAAAGATTTCCAAGGATCCCATCACCCACTATTGCCACCTCGCAATCAAGATTGATGATCGACTCATGATTGGAAAATTCAATGTTATGAACATGAGTAACAATGACATGATTCTCCTTGGGAAACCTTGGCTTTCCGCCATGAACCCTGATATCGACTGGGCTAAAGATACCCTCTGACTCCCTTCTACTCCTAGATCACTTCGACTTGAAGAAGTATTCAAGAAGAAATGGGGCTTCTCCCCTGCACCTTGCAGAAAAGTCACAATTGAAGAAGAAGAAGACCTGGAGCAATGTAAGCCCGCCTATGCTCCACTTCCTGTAAATGGAAAAAGAACTCTTGAACAACGAAAAGAAAGAAAGAAAGAAGAAGAACCAGTTCCACCTCTTTGGCCAGATCCTGACGAAGATCCACTACCCCAATATGACACCAAAGATGATGTCTGGGATGACATTCCCACTGAACCAACTTTCCTTCGAAAAGTTGATGACCCTGTCACTTATCCCATCAATGATGATGAAGTATTAATTGAATATGCCAAAGACAGCTCTTCTATTACTCTTTTCGAAAATCTTTCCTTCAACACACCCCTCACTTGTGATAGCACTTCTGCCTCCGAGATCCAATGAGCCACAGCTCTATCTCCTTTAAGAAACTCCTGGATCTATGCATGGAAGACCAAAGAAGATGAAGAATACTTGAAAACTAGCAATAAAGCTCAAGAATTCATTCTCAAAGATGCCCAAGAAAAGAAAAAAAAGACTTTTGAAGAACTCGTCCCTGACTATCTTCATGACTTCACTGTGTTGAGAACCCTGGATGGTAGTTAGCTTTGCTAGGTCCCAATCAATGAGGATGCCAATATTCCTGTGTATGGTGATGTTTCCCACACTGAGGTCTTGATGTACAGTGGCTCAAAAAACTGTCCGCATGTTTGACATTTTTCACTATCTATGATATTGTGTGAGAACTCACAAATGCCTCAAGGACATGGTTATACCACATTGTAGTATGGCTTCAGGGCTTTCATTTGAGCCCTACACCATGGGAATCAGTGGAGATATGGTGGAGATACAAGGCTCACAAAATGGTGACTCATGCAGACAGTTTTTTGAGCACATATTAAAACTATATAAATCATCATTTATGACACCATAACAATCATGCCACCATTAAATAAATTATAAAGTGGTGTCATTATGTCATTTTAAAACCATATCTAACTATACAAACCAAAAATTTCCATATGTCATGGTTATATTCACCATGAAAGCCACCCCCCCTGCTCAAAGGGATAATATCCTCTCTCTTTCCTATTCTGGCCTCTCTGCTTGTCAAATTTCCTCTAGAACTGGAGTATCCAAGTCCACTGTGGCCAAGTTCATCAAAGAAAGTCACACAGACAAGGAAAACTTCTGTGAAGGGCGTCCATCCAAGCTCACCTCTACTGATAGGAGGGCTATTATTCAACATATCACTACAGGAAAGGCTGATAATGCTGTCCAGGTCACCTATTACATCAATTCCACCATCACATTCCCTGTCTCTTTACACACTGTGAGAAACATTCTCAAGACAGCTCATCTCAGGTCAGTAACAAGGAAGAAAAGGCTCTCCTCTCTATCACACATAAACAGAGATGACTAACTTTTGCCTTAGCCCATCAGAATTGGATTACATGGAATGGAAGCATGTTATATGATCATATAAGACCACAATAAATAGGATTGGGTCAGATGGCAAGGTATATATGTGAAAAAAGAAGGGTGCTAGTCCTCTCTGCATATGTGTGATAGAGAGGAGAGCCTTTTCTTCCTTGTTACTGACCTGAGATGAGCTGTCTTGAGAATGTTTCTCACAGTGTGTAAAGAGACAGGGAATGTGATGGTGGAATTGATGTAATAGGTGACCTGGACAGCATTATCAGCCTTTCCTGTAGTGATATGTTGAATAATAGCCCTCCTATCAGTAGAGGTGAGCTTGGATGGACGCCCTTCACAGAAGTTTTCCTTGTCTGTGTGACTTTCTTTGATGAACTTGGCCACAGTGGACTTGGATACTCCAGTTCTAGAGGAAATTTGACAAGCAGAGAGGCCAGAATAGGAAAGAGAGAGGATATTATCCCTTTGAGCAGGGGGGGTGGCTTTCATGGTGAATATAACCATGACATATGGAAATTTTTGGTTTGTATAGTTAGATATGGTTTTAAAATGACATAATGACACCACTTTATAATTTATTTAATGGTGGCATGATTGTTATGGTGTCATAAATGATGATTTATATAGTTTTAATATGTGCTCAAAAAACTGTCTGCATGAGTCACCATTTTGTGAGCCTTGTATCTCCACCATATCTCCTCTGATTCTCACGATGTGGTGCTCAATCCAAAGCCCTGAAGCAGCACTACAATATGGTATCAGCATGTCACTGAGGTCTTTATGTATTCTCACACAATATTGTAAATAGTAAAAAATGCAAAAATATGTGGACAGTTTTTTGAGCCACTGTATGTTGCCAACCTTGTAGATAGTCATAAGTGTAAAGTACAAAATGTAATCAAAAAATTGTACCAGTTCCTTCAAAGTGACCTCCAGTGTGTTACTCAGCACATGCAAGATGTGCTGACCGATGTGATTCCACATGTTGAGGATGCTAGATTCACAAAGGGGACACACAGAGATTCAATCCCCTTTGGACACTCCAAGCAAATTACTAGCTTCCATAGAAATGACACTGGGAGTACCTGTAAGTGAAAATGTACCATTAGGAACAAATTGACAAGACAAACATGAAACACTTACCATCTGAACATCTATAAGGAAATTTGGTCTCATCTGAAGGAGTCACAACTGTGATTGACTTAAGGGGGACATTTATCTCCACTGCTTTCGCCCATAGCAGGTCACAAGCTGCTTGCAGAGCGTCTCACAATATCTGCTACATGCTCTGGCCCCCATTCACTTGCAAGAACTCATCCACATTGATGTTGTCATGTAGTCTAATGAAGGTAGGCTCAGGATTGACAGGCTCAACAAGAGAACCTGGGACAGTCACAACAATGACATGTTCTGTGGACTGTGAGGAACCTTGAATCACCAAATGCGCTGTAATATATCCACCGTCCCATAAGAATACCTGGGAGATGTCAGGTAAAGGGCGAGTAGAAATGATGCTGAGGAGTTGACCGGTGATTTTCACCATGGTTCTTGAAGCCTTCATCATGCCTATGTTGATTGATGACTGAGAAATACTGCTGAGAGTTGCTGTAGTCAAATGAAGTATGCCAATAGAAAGAGTGCGAGTGGAACAAAGGATGGTAAGAAAAATATCTCCAATGAGGAATAAGTTCTGGTTAGTGATATGTCCTGCTGATATGTTGATCTGTTTGTTGACTTTTGTATAGCCTGCATGGATGCACTCAAGTTGATTGAGCAATTTTGAGACAAAGTCCTTATTAACAACTAGACAGCAGACCATCTGTTTGTGAATCCAGCATCCACTATACAGCAGATAGTCATTGGGACAGATACCTAGGCCTTGTGGTAAGGGAGGGGACAATGGATCTAGAGTGTGAGGATGGTTGGACTGAGCTGGGGGGGCATCAGTAGGCAAGTCATCAATTAGGGCCTCTTGAAACGTTAACATAATTTCTTCATCATCATTCTCTCCCTGCAACTCTCTAAGACCAGCACCCTCAACACCATCCTCACTCAACACCATTTCCAGTAGGCACTGTGAGGTAGGAGACATTGCAATAAGAGGGGGAGGTCTGGGCACTTGGCTTGGGTCATCGAGCTCATCGTCTGTACTATTGATGCCAAGATATTTGTTTTGTCCAAACAGATGTAGCATGTCGATGCCAGAGGTAGCAGTGAAGAGTTCCGCATAGGAGTAATGAGCCAGATCAAGCTGTGAAGTGGTAAGGATTGAAAGTGCATCATCATGACCTTTGTGCCATGATAATGGGAGATCGCATTAACCAGATACAATATCACCCTCCCAGACCTCTCAATTAATGTGATCAACTCCCTCGTGACAAGTGAGTTTCAATCATCAGTGACCCGGATCAAGCTCAGGATGACACTTGAATACTCCATTGATATCTTTTGCAGCAGCAAGGTGGTCAAGAGCCTGGGCATAGGAACAAGCCAAATTGTGCCCACCAATCATGTGAGTGTGCCCAAATAGAATTTCAAGGGGGTCATCTCCAACATCACCAAGGAAAAAAGGTGCATATGTATCAAGAGACTGTTGCTTCACAAGGCAGGATATGTTATGAACTCGGATAGAGCGTCATTCCAATAAAGGAATCAAGATCAAAGTCGATCAAGGACTAAGCCTTATCGAGTAAATGCCTCCCTCAGGAGTGATTGTCTAGACTCCCACAGGATCTAGAGTTCAAATGGGACAATGGCTAGCCTCCTTCCCAAGGAGCTAGAGTTCAAGTATCAGAGAGAACTGAGTAGATTCAAGTTAGAGAAAATACAGGTGGTAACTAGGGTTTATATACGTAAGGGAATTGTGCACAGACCAAGCTGGGCAAAGGGTAACGACTACTAAGAAAGGAAGGTTCATGGGAAAACAAGGTATGAGTCAGAGATAAGGGAGACCATGAGGAAACAATGCAGTGAAAAGGAAGCGTTAGAAGTACAGCCATATAGGAGTCCGCAGTGATGATGGGAAAAAGAGTGGGGCACTGTAACATTACCCCCTTGTCAATGTCTAAAGTCACCGACTTTAGTCACTAAAATTCTGATAGTTGTTAGGGTCGAAGTCAGCATCTTTCGCAAACTGCTTCTCATGCTCCTCTTGTTCAAGATCTTTTCTATCTTCATAGATCTTAAGCTGATGATGGAAGGCCCACGAGCCAGGTTTGGCATTAATGATACGGCATCCTTGAAGAGTGGGACAGTAGGTGGTAAGGTGCTTAGGAGCATGGTGGTGGCATTCTGGGCAGAAGTAGCAAGGGCAATGGACCTGACGATGTCCTTCTTGCTGGCAGTAGCGACAAGTAATGGTGGAATAATTGACACCATTTCAGTCTCAGTAAGTCTCCTCAGAAGGAGCGTGAGAATCGGAAGAAGACATGGGTTTGTCTTCATCAATGATAATAGGTGGTGCAGGGGATGGTGTCAAGGGACGAGAGAGGCCTATTCCAAAGGCAACAGTGTTTCTTTTCTTACCACAAGTGTGGTGTGGGTTTCCTGTAGAGCGGACTGCGAGCTGAGAGGGAGCAGGGACAGGGGTGTCATCATCAGAAGATTCTGATGGAGATCTAGGGACTTCCTGGGTAGTGAAACGAAGAGGTTCAGTGGAGACAGAGCACTCCAGTTTGACCATATCTGGGGTGAGAGCTTGCTCAAACCCCTTTTCTATGAGTCTGTCTGCAGCAAGTGCTTTGATCTTGGTCATATGATAGATGATGGAACATTTGGTGGTTTCTTTGGTGGGGGCTGCGATGGTATGGGCATAGCTAGACGCTAGGTCTGCACTGCAATGGATGGTCATTAAAGAAAGAGAATCAATGTCTTCAGAAAAGAAATGGTCTAAAGGTAAAACACAAGGGAGAGAAGAAAGGGTCAATTCAACAAGAGCTCACTTGTGATGAAGTTCGAGCTGAGAGCGATGGAGTTCAAGAGAAGAGTTCGAAGATCTTGAAGAAGGCATATTCAGGGATCAGGTTTCTAGGTAAGGAGTCGAGAGAGTTGAAGGCGGTCTTTATAGGTTTTGAGGATTTCCTGGGCATTGTCTAATTCCTTTTCAGGGAGCCAGGAGTTATCTGAAGAAGGGTAACCCTTCCATGATACAAGGAAGTGTCGTTTTCCTTTTATGTTTCCCTTATGGGCGAGAATAGCTTCTATTTCGTATTCTTCTTGTCCATTGATGATGTCAGGAGGGGGTTTGGTGTGGTTCAGTCCGTGGACTTCTGTCTCCCGATAGGAGGATAACTCAGAAGCATGGAAGACAGGATGTGATTTCCAGGAGGTAGGGAGTTGGATCTTGAATGTGATAGGGGAGAGAACAGCTTCTACTGTGAAAGGGCCATAGCGTTTAGGGGCAAGCTTCTTTGAGGGTAATCCAGTGATAAGGTTCTTTGCTGATAACCAGACTTTCTCACTGATCATCCAGGGTTCAAACTTCTTTCCAAAGGTCCGATCAGACATGTGTTGCATGGTGAGATTGTGACAAGAGATGGCTTCTTCTCGGATCTTTTGAAGGTATTTGACTCAATCTTCTGCTGCAGGGACAGCAGAATTTGGGAGAATATAGGGGATTCCTCAGGGTTCATAACCCATCATGAGGTGGAAAGGGGAGAAATTGCAGGCATCATGTTTTCAATGATTGTGGACAAATTCAGCCATGGGTAGATGCTTTACCCAATCAAGAGGAGTGGAGTGGCAATAGATGCGAAGGTAGGTTTCAAGTTCCTGATTCAGATGTTCAGTCTGTCCATCAGTTTGTGGGTGGTAGGCGGTGGAAAGTGTGACTTCATATTCAAGGAGTCTTCCAAGTTCTTTGGTGAATTTAGAGGCGAACTGGGGTCCTCTGTCGGAGATGATCTTGTCATAGAGTCCGAATCTGAGAAAGACTTTCTTGAAAAAGAGTTGGGCGACTCCTTCTGATGTGATGGTTTTCTTGCATGGTGAGAGAATTACCCCCTTCATAAGGCCATGGTCTACCATGACCATAACCGAATCAAAACTGCCTGATTCAGGTAAATCAGTGATTAGATCTACGGAGATCTGTGAGAAGGGGTGAAGCGCAGAGGAGGGAATAGGGTTCAAGGGTGGAGTGGAAGGATGAGTGTCAGATTTCATTTGCTGACATAGGGTGCAACCCTCGATGTATTTGCGGATAAATGTGCCCATTCCGGGCCACCAATAGTCTTGTTTGACTAATTCTTTGGTCTTAAAGCGTCCTGGGTGCCCAGTGGTGGGATAATCATGGTGAAGGTGGAGAATATGGTGTCAGAGATGAATGGGGACATAAGCACAGTTTTTATAAAACAAAGTGCCATCATCAAATCTCCAATCAGAGAGGGCTGATTTCATAGGGGGTGCATTTAACCTGTCAAGGGCTTGTTGCCCAGCAAGGATGACCAGATCAGAGAGGGGGTTCGTGGATTTCAGGGCATTGGTGAGGTCATTGTCAATAAGAAAACATAGTGTCCGGGAGAAGTGTGACATCGGAGTTATCCGAGGGATCAGAAGAGTGGTCAGGACGGTGTGAAAGAGCATCAGGAGCAGCAAGTTTGCTTCCTGGGACATGGTGAAGTTCAAGATCAAATTCATTCAGGGTGAACTGCCAACGTGCTTGTCGGTGAGTGAGATTCTGTGCAGAGTGGAAGTAGAGGAGATTCTTGTGATCAGTGAAAACGATGACAGGGTGAGGGTTCCCTTCAAGGTAGTGTCACCATGCTTTCAAAGCACGGATAATAGCAAGGAGTTCATGATCGTAGATCTGGTAGTTTCGTTCAGCAGGATTAAAAGATTGAGAGAGATAGCCACTTGGGTGGTAAGCACCATTCTCGTCAGTCTGAAGGAGGACTGCTCCAGTGGCAACAAGTGAAGTGTCGGTTGCAAGGGCAAATTGTCGGGAAGGGTCAGGGTTTCAGAGGACAGGTTCTGATAAGAAGCACTGCTTCAGTTTCTCAAAGGAATTGGTGCATGATTGCGACCATGTGAAGACAGCATCTTTCTTTGTTAGGTCTATCAAGGGTCGTGCAAGGTCGGAGTAATGGGAGATGAAGTGTCGATAGAAGTTGCAAAACCCTAGGAATGAATGGACTTCTTTTACTGAAGTCAGAGTTGTCCATTGACTGATACCAGATAATTTGGCTGGATCCATTGCGACTTGTCCAGGGCAAATTATCATGCCAAGGTAGTCGACTTCTTGAGCGTCAAAGGTGCATTTTTCAGGTTTCAGAAAAAGGGTTTCTTTTTGAATGATGTCAAGTATACAGTGTGTTTGTTTCTGGTGTTCTTCTAGGGTTTTCGAGAAAATGAGGATGTCATCCATATAAATGATCATCCATCCTTCAGCGATTTCTTTTTGGAAAGTCTGATTCATGTAGGCTTGGAACGTTGCAGGAGAGTTGCATAGGCCAAAGAACATGACCTTCGGTTCAAAGAGTCCGAAGGAGGTGGTGAATGCCACTTTCCAGCGATCATCAGGGTGGATCAAAATATTGTTGTATCTGGATTTGATGTCCATTTTGGTGAAATACTTGGCATCCCTTAGCTTGGCGATGAGAGGGGGAATCAGAGGAAGGGGATAGGCATTCTTTATTGTCCACTCATTGATGTAACAATAGTCTTGGCAAGGTCATAGAGATCCATCTTTCTTTCCTATGAAGAAGAATCCGCTGGCTTGCGGAGATTTCAAGGGTTGGATAAAATCTTTAGCAATGTGCTCATCAAGAAAAGCTTTCACAGCATCGGTTTCTTTTGGAGATAAGGGGTAAGTTTTTGTGGATTTCGGAATATATCCGGGTTTGGTTTCAATTCTATGATCAATACCTGGTCGAGATGGAGGAAGCTTGTTTAAGCTGTCTTTGGCGAAAACATTGGCAAAGTCATGAAGATAGTCAGGGACGAGCTCTTCAAAGGTCTTCTTTTTCTTTTCTTGGGCGTCTTTGAGAGCGAATTCTTGAGCTTTATTGCTAGTTTTCAAGTATTCTTCATCTTCTTTGGTCTTCCATGCATAGATCCAGGAGTTTCTTAAAGGAGATAAAGCTGCAGCTCGTCAGATCTCAGAGGCAGAAGTGCCATCATGAGTGAGGGGTGTGTCGAAGGAAAGGTTTTCAAAAAGAGTAATAGAAGAGCTGTCTTTGGCATATTCAATTAATACTTCATCGTCATTGATGGGATAAGTGATAGGGTCATCAACTTTTCAAAGGAAGGTTGGTTCAGTGGGAATGTCATCCCAGACATCGTCTTTGGTGTCATATTGGGGTAGAGGATCTTCATCAGGATCTGGCCAAAGAGGTGGGAGTGGTTCTTCCTCTTTCTTCTTTTCCTTTCATCATTCAAGAGTTCTTTTCCCATTTACAGGAAGTGGAACACAGGCAGGTTTGAATTGTTCCAGGTCCTCTTCTTCCTTGATTGTGACTTTCTGCGAGGTGCAGGGGAGAAGCCCCATTTTTTCTTGAATACTTCTTCAAGTCAAAGTGATCTGGGGGTAGAAGGAAGTCGAAGGGTATCTTTAGCCCAGTCGATGTCAGGGTTCATGGCCGAAAGCCAAGGTTTCCCAAGGAGGATCATATCGTTGTCACTCATGTTCATGATGTTGAATTTTCTGATCATGAGTTGATCATCAATCTTGATTGCGAGGTGACAATAATGAGTGATGGGGTCCTTGGAGATCTTTCCATCGGCGGTTCGGATAGGGAAAGGGGTTTCAAAACGATCCGTCTTGATTCTGTGTTTTCTTACAAACATCCAATGGATGAATGTGGCAGCTGCGCCACAATTGACAACAGCAGTGGTTTGCAATGATTTATTGGGATGTATGGAGGAAAAGACGGTCGCCGGGACCCTTAGTTCTTTAGTTTTTCCTACATTGTGTGCGATACGTACATCGATACAAGGAGTGGCTAACATTGCAGTAGGCTCCTGGTTCAAAAATCCATTCTTCGGGCATTGAGATCTTCATCATCATCGAGATCTTCGATCTTGCTGGTGTCTTCTTCTTTAGGCACTGTATGCCTTACCGTTTGCTTTCCTTTATAGTTATTCTTTCTGGCATCTCCATTCCAGGGGTGGAATTCTTGATCGTTAGATCTGTGACCAACCTTTCCACAGGAAAAGCATTTTCCTTGCTTCATATACTCTCTTTTATCATTCTCAGAGAGGCGATCAACGTCCATGGCATTAGGGTCATTGTTTCTAGGAGTGAAGCATGGGGTGGATCAGTGGTCATTGAATCGGGTGTTCTTGTTGTTGTTCTGGGGTCTATGGAAAAGGAGAAGCTGATAGGAGTTTTCAATGGATATCACCTTCTTAACTATTCCATCAAGGGTGTCAGGGATTTCTCCAGAATTGCAAAGTTTTGTGATGAGTGGCTGTTTAAGGCCTCAGAGGAAGTAATCTTTCTGAGCATTGAAGCTGTAGATCTTAGCTTGGTTACAGAGCTGTCGGAATGTGGCTATGTACTTGCTTAAGTCATTGCCTTGTTTAAGGGCATGGAGCTTATGGAGCACAGTACCAGCTGAGTCGATCAGGTTAAAGGTTTCTTCAAATTGGGAGACGAATTCGTCCCAGATTCCATATCTGTTCTTTTCTCCATGAGTGGATGTGGGGTCAGGTTGCTGGGCATGTTCGATGAAATCTTCCATCCATGCTGCAGCTATACCTTCCTTCATAAATGAAAGGGCAAAGGCGATTTTTCTGGTGTCAGTATCATAGATTTCATCATTTGTGTCAAGATAGAGTGTGACAAGGTGAAGGAACCTAGAGGTTCCATCTCGGTTTCCATCAAAATCAGGTGGAGTGCAAATCTTCCTTTCAATTGGTTTGGGCATGTCATCGTCAGTGTCTGAGTCTGTGTCTGCATCTGGTTCAGGGGTTGGGAATCTGGGTGGTGCTACCGGTTCAACAGGTGGAGTGTCAGGAATTTCTTCATCTCTGTCTTCTACAGGTGCTGGTGCACTTGTTTCAAAATGAGAAACAATAGTGCGGTGTGTAATGGAAGAGGGGCCTGGGACAGCAAGAGTAGGAAGGACAGGAGTGCGGGGAGTGTCAAAGGATCCTTGTGACGAAGAAGTTCATCTAGGAGAGTTAGGTGGATAGGGACTGTATGAAATCCTGGTTTGTTCAGAGAAAGCCTTCTTGCTTTTCTTGGAGGGTGCCACTTTGGCAATCAATCAGTTTTGTGGGTTCAAAGAGTAAAGCCCTACAGATGGAGGGGTTCAAAGGAAACTTGAATCTTTTGTTACAAACTCGGATAGAGTGTCATTCCAATAAAGGAATCAAGATCAAAGTCGATCAAGGACTAAGCCTTATCGAGTAAATGCCTCCCTCAGGAGTGATTGTCTAGACTCCCACAGGATCTAGAGTTCAAATGGGACAATGGCTAGCCTCCTTCCCAAGGAGCTAGAGTTCAAGTATCAGAGAGAACTGAGTAGATTCAAGTTAGAGAAAATACAGGTGGTAACTAGGGTTTATATACGTAAGGGAATTGTGCACAGACCAAGCTGGGCAAAGGGTAACGACTACTAAGAAAGGAAGGTTCATGGGAAAACAAGGTATGAGTCAGAGATAAGGGAGACCATGAGGAAACAATGCAGTGAAAAGGAAGCGTTAGAAGTACAGCCATATAGGAGTCCACAGTGATGATGGGAAAAAGAGTGGGGCATTGTAACAGAATATAGCATTCTTTGTCATTGTCTGTGTGTCGTAATAGAGTTGATATGACATAAAGGAGCAGCAATGAGCATGGAAAAATGAGAAAGCAAGGTGTGAATAATGGCTGAGGTGCTCAAATTGCTGGGACAAAGAGAGATCGACATGGATGAAAGGCATTAGGATGGATTCAAGGAGTTTACTGAGTAGATAGATTGATGCAACATCAGCACGAGTGTTGATGTCCAGGGAAAATGAATCATTGGTGATGTGGAGCTGGGAGTTTGAGAATTCGATGATGGCAAGCATAAGCTCAACTGCCCAAGGGTCATCTTGAGGGTCATCAGGGTAAAGCAGTTTCGTCACAGTGGCTTCTTCATATGTGGGCAACCACACAAGATAGCGTGCAAGCATCATTGAATTAATGACATGGCCATTATTCAAGACAATGCCCACAGGTGACTATATGAGTGTGCAAATCCCTAGGTTTATATTAAATCAATAGTGTTCATTGCCATAAAACAAGAATTTATGCTTAAAAATGTGCTTGAAGTCGAAATCAAGCATCATTTCACCTGCACCAGTAAACAAATTGAGGCCCAGCATATTGATCAGTGTGCCATACAAAGGTGAGTCTGGAACTAAAGGTGTCTTAATGAAAAGTTTGTGTCCCACAGCACGTCAAGTGGTATCACCATCCATCACAAAAGACCAAGCAGGTCCAATGGATGCAGCTGCATGACTTGAGTTCCAGTGTTCAACAGTTTGTGCAAGGATGCACTCCATGTCTGAGGTGTCCTCTGTCTTGCAAGTGGGCGCTGCCAGGATAGGGTATATCTTGTCTTCTCCAAAGCACAAGAGACCGATTACAGTGAGCTCCTTTCCAAGATGGACATGGCCATCGTGGATCTTCTGCACAATACTGATGGTGGAGTCATATGTGTGCAGAACCAGGTCGATAACATGCAAGTGCTTCCAACAAAGGCCTCCAACTTTGTTGAACTTACGAAAATGGACTGCCATCTCCCCAAGTGCAATCTTATCAATCATGAAGCTAATGCCACGCAAGGGCAACAAATCTGAGCAAGTGTTGAGAACAATTGTTTGGATGTTGTGGTCAAATTGTTTGTTGTGTATTGGACCAATGGTCGGCATGATAGATGTGAATGTTGAATTAGTACGAAGAGTGTGGAGGGATGGGATGTTGAGTTTCTGGTTCAGTGCAAAAAGCAACTGATGCCCCCCCAGTCTAAAGACCAGGGTGGCAATATCCAAATCATCAGCACCATATCCGCGTGGTCGGTATGCACCCTCAAGAGCATCCTCTAACTTGTTGATGACTTCTCTGATGCTGGCACCATTTCATAAAGCAATGTTGATAACTTGATGAATGTGAGGGATGTCATTTTCAGAGATAGCCATGAAGAGCCAGTTGTAATCGTCCAGCTGAGTGAGAGCATACATATATCTGTGTGAGTCGTTACAAGTCTATAGAGCATTAATTACAATACAGATGAACAATAAAAAAAAACATACCTGCAGCTTCAATTGATTGACTTGATTGGCATGTTTTGTAACTGTGTCTCGCATATGTGCGAGACCCAGATATTGATAGTTCATATGGGCCTTGGGACTACATGTGATATCAATGAGGCAATAGATGTGCACATACATTTCGCCACACTCTTCACATGGGTAGAGTTCCTGAATAGTGACATGCATGCAAAGTTTTGAACAAGCGCGAGGGAGTCAGGGAACTGTGATGTCAATGGTGAATGGGAGTCCATCTGGTCCATCATTGTAGCATGCCCAAGGAAAGCACATGTAGAACAAGTGTAGATCCTCAGGCCAATTGATAGGGATACCTGGACACACAATGTCATCTTTAAGAGAATGCAAATGCATGTCAGAATGCCACATAACATCCCAATCATCCATGTTACTGAAAATGACATAATGATAGTCAATTGTTGACAAAATCCGGCCAAAATGAACTCACATGTGTTGATGGTGAGGCTCAACCATTGTACTGGCTTTTTGAGATGTCAAGTTTTGCTTTTTTGCAGCAGCCACTGCACACTTTTTGCTTCCTCAATGATTTGTTAATGATTTGAACTGACCAGGTGTGCAAAGAGGTAGGCCTGTGTGGATACTGGTCTGGGACCAGTCTCCACACTCAGGACAAAGAATTTTCCATCAGTCTCCAAACTGATCCAATACTTGTAGCCAATTGGCCTTGAATAATACATGCAGGGATTCAGGCATATTGAGTTTGAATTGTGCCTTGATATCAATGTCATTATCATTATCCAAGACCGAGGCTGGGACTGAAGATGTATTTGATGATTGGCTGTTGGTTGAGGATTATCGACTCAGAGAGTGAGAATTGAGTGAGGTATAGTCAGGTATACTACAAGATGAACTATGCAAATGATTGTCTGTGTGTGATGGTACTTGAAAGTCTATAGTTGGTGTCTGCGAATGTCCCGATGATGTATTAGAATAATGCGAATGATGACTTGATCTGAAATGTGTTGTTTGATAGGAATTGTCCTCGAAGTCCATGATGTATGCAGCATTGTTGTTGTTATTACTAGAAGCAAACCATGAGTCATAACATATAGATTTATGAGTCGTAGAATACATAGTGAATGAGGTTTAAGGAGAGAGAGATGCGAGTTGTTGACGAGACGCGTCGAATCGATATTGACGTGTCATATTGATATTAATTATTAGTCACGTGTTCTCGAAAATCACATCCAAGATCTGACATTTAGCAGGTACCGTCTCTACATGCTCGTATTTCATTAGAATAACTATCTAGATCTATTCTACAGTAGTAAAAACACCCCCTTTACGGTACTCGCCAAACGATTTTACGATGATTTGAGACTGCTGGCGAGGAACTCAAAACGTGTGGCTCGTAACTTCATGTGGCTATGTATTAAGGTTTTTTTGCTTATCTAAAGTTGAGCTCTGTGTTCGGGATTTTGCGAACGCACACCTCTTGCATATACACATTCCAAACATTCGTAAATTTTGGTTGCTGAACAGGCTCAAGGTTGAAGAGTAACTTGAAGCTAGGCCAATCATCACACTTCGGACTTCCATCCGGAATTCGGCTCAATCCTCCGGGATGAGCACTGCAAACTGCCATTGTCGGCTACCTGGAAAGTCTTTTCCGATATTCGACTCTGAAACTTGTGCCTTATGGCATGGACCACTTACTAGCGGCGGCCATGTAGGTTAAGATTCCTGTGCATTTCAACTTTATTCTAACGGTCTGGCTACAAGTCCGAGGTATACTGTTAACTAGGGCGGTGCTAAGACAAAACGGCCT
The DNA here is from genome assembly GCF_016647635.1 of Suillus subaureus. Taxonomy (NCBI): domain Eukaryota; kingdom Fungi; phylum Basidiomycota; class Agaricomycetes; order Boletales; family Suillaceae; genus Suillus; species Suillus subaureus. The sequence goes on along the minus strand of NW_024538615.1, from coordinate 10,238 downwards.
ATGCACACTTGCGCAACAATTCCGGTCCATCACACTGTTCTTCTGTGGGTCTTTCCACTATGGGATGTCCGACATTGTTATTCATTCATTTTGAGTGTAGGTGCCTTGGCATGGACAATACGCTAGTGGATGTTGCCACAGGCCAACATAACCGAGGACAGCAACATGCCACAAAGGGAGTCGTTTATAAAGCCATTGACTTCATGGAAACTACCACCATCCTCTTCTTCGTTAATGTCCTCCCCAATGCTTGTTGACTACTTACAAAGACGTGAGAAGCTTATCACAGAGGACCGCGCCTTGCGAATAGACCGTGTTCGTGCGAATTACACCGCGGTTGAACTGAAGGCAGATGAAGTTGTGCGCTCCATCCGTGCTAAAGAGGCTATTACTGTTTGGGGGATTAATCACGAGCATATCCCTCACCCATATCCAGGGATGGAGTTCTTGAATGGTATGATGCTCGGCTCGTACTTAGCGCTTCATCTCACATCTGCGTGTAGCCAAAGAAATCATTTTACAGACGGATCTCTACAGTAAAATAGTCTCCAAAGTAAGCATAGAAAATCACCGTGCGTCCCGTCACCAATCATCTTGACCGCAATTCCCCTGTAGATGCCAAAGGGTGGGCTATTGCATGTACACCAGAACGCCTCTGTGGAGGCGAGAACACTTCTTGATCTGGCATTGGGTCATCCCGCGATACATATCCGCGTCCCTGGTCCGTTAGACACAGCGTCTCTCGAAACAGTACTGCCCACAATCCAGCCAATTCCTGTGGAGCAGTACCCTGCTGCCGATGTAATTGGTATCACAGATGTTTTATACACCGGTGGCTGGGTTCCTATGAAGAAGGCGCGAGAGCTCTTCGATCCTGCATTGGGCGGCCCTGCTGGATTTGATGAGTGGGTGCTCAGCGCCTTCATGATCAATCCCAGTGATGCGTACAATACGTACAATACACCGATGAAAGTGAGCTCCATACTGACATGTAACCTGGTGAACACGTCCTTAATGTGAGACTTGCAGATTTGGCTGAAGTTTGGAAGTACCTTTGGCGTGACTGATGTGAGTCTGTAGCGTACCGGAAGTCAAGATGTGCGCATGTACTGATGAAACTTAGCCCATCATTCGTTTCGTGCCGATTCAAAAGGAATACTTGCGGATGTTCATTCGCTCGTCAATAGATGATGGTATCTCGTACATCGAGGTACGAACTAGTTTTTTTAAAAAGTAAGTCAGAAAGACATGTCCATGATTGAGATACCTGACATTTCGTTAGATACATACTTGCAGAGGACGCGAAGACCAAACTTGAATTACGCGAATTACTCATGATATTCCGAGAGGTCACAAACGAAATAAAAGCGGAAATGAAGGCGAAAGGTCAAGAAGACGATTTTGCTGGGTTGAAGGTTAGCTTGGTTTCGGTTGGACCTATGCAAGCTCAGGCCGATCTTTTTCCTAGATTATCTATAATACCCTGAGAATTGTCTCCCCCGAAGAATTGGAATCGGAACTAGAACAGTGCAGCAGATTCAAGCAGGAATTCCCGGACCTTATTGCTGGCAAGTCCCGCGGGTTTGTTATAAGTCAGCAGACCCAGATTTAATAGTTCTATCTACCAGGATTTGATCTCGTGGGCCACGAAGATGGGGCGGAGTGTAAACCGCTCATTGATTACGCAGAGCCACTTCTGCGTTTCGCCAAGCAGCATCCGGACATCCCATTCATCTTTCATGCTGGTGAAACTTTAGGTGATGGCACTGCAGCGGACATGAACCTGTATGATGCGATTCTTCTTGGAACGAAGCGTATAGGACACGGGTTAGGTGCATTGTATAGCATAAAGCGCTCGCTAACTCATTGCATAGATTTTCACTAGCTAAGCATCCCAAATTGATGCAAATTTGTCGAGAAAAGAAAATCGCAATTGAAGTCTGCCCTATATCGTGAGTGACTCGTGCAAATAGGCACCTCCAATTGATTTTGATCTTTCGATAGAAATGAAGTGCTAGTGGGTTTTTCTGTATACTGTCTTGGAGCCTTATGTTGACTCAAGAAATGATAGCGTCTTACCTCAGCTATGCCTATGCACCCCCTCCCAATAATCATGAACCAAGGCATTCCGGTGGTACTGTCTTCCGACGATCCTGCGATGTTTAATAGTATGGGGTTGTCTTTTGATTTCTTCCAGGTGACCTCTTCTTTGTTTCTCTCTTGCTGGAACCAGACTCATCAGCCGCTTCTAGGTACTGGTAGCAAGTGAAGTAACGGGGCTCCTTACTCTTGGCCAGATGGCCCGTGACAGCATTACGGTGAGCCATGTCCTTGACCTTGTCTCTTGCATTGTGTAATGTTCCCTGTGTAGTATTCCATGCTAGACGAACGGAGTAAGCGTACAGCTATGGATGCATGGGAACGACAATGGGCCAAATTCGTAGAAGAGGTTGCGGCGATGGATCCGTGATTCAGTGAAACTTTGGCTCCCCGAAATACCGAAATACCGAAATATAGAGCTTTGGATGTTGTGGAGATGCATAAACTTATCATACTTGTGTCAATATTCAATGCGGGTACTCCTTATGACCCTTCCGTTACGAACGGTATCATATTACTACTAGTATTAGACCAAACCCCTACCATTTCAGTGGTCTCATGTAAGTGTCGGTAGTCCAAGGGCTGCATACAATATGATAATATCCCTTGGTAACTAATCGCATTCCGGAGTGAGTGACAAAGTCATCGACGTCTTTCAAGTTGTTGGTTCAATATAATGACTGCAACAGCTGTGAGTTCATGTGAAACGTCGAATCCTACGAAGCAGCGTGGTGGGGAATACAAGAGAATTACGTCGGATAACAATATCATCGTACAAGTCAGGGACATGACTTCTGTTCACGATATGATGGATGTTAGAACATTGCTAGAGATGCTGTAGCTATGAGTATCGTAGCACAAGCTCTAACGCTGTATACCTTGCAGTGCTTGCACAGAGCACTTTCTCTAGGATTTATGTCATGTAGTTATGCTGACTTACGACAGAAAATCAAAATATCATTGGCGAATCGTTACTGGTTCACTGAGCGCACTAGCCGGGAAGGCGTTGTTCGTCGACTGCCTACCCAACCATATTGTAAAGTTGCTCAATACCTTCAGAGTCGGGTATATTGATGTGGTTTGCATGTCTGATGATAATTCAGACACGACGGATAGAATGAGGTGCGGGAGTTTCTTTTCAACAATTCCAATTGAAGGTGCTAAGACATTGGGTAATCTGCATAGGACCGAGCGAAGCATGTAAACGGATGATTGTGGAATACAGCAGGCCGAAGGTGATACTGAGTTAGCTCCTTGACAATACTTGAGGAGTCCGAGGTTGGCCCTCGTATGAGCACTTTGGGTAAGTAATACCTGGGATGAGCACGGGATTTCCGTACTGCAGAATAATAATTAGGATGGCACAGCAGAAATATAGTGTTGTAATGGGAACTCACGCATGAAAGAGTAGGCTTGTGCCAACGGGGGCAAATATTGTAAGGAGACGACGTTGGACAGATCCGGTGGGTTGGAGCTTCCCGATGATTGAGTCATATTCGACACTACCACCTGGGAAGCACAAATCAACCGACATAGGTCCGTGAGTGGGCGGGGCAGTATACAGGTAGGCGATTATAGACAGGTGGCGGGATTAGCAAGAGGATCATGTTAATCATTGTAGAGAATGTGATACTGTTCGAAGTCGTCATTAATAGGCTGATCACCGTGGTCAACGTGGGTCAACGAAGTTGGTCATCTACATTTCTTGTGGTGGGATGTACGCGTCGTGAAATGAGGTGGCGAAATTAGCAAGAGGATCATGCTAATTGTAGAAATTTTTATAATGTTACCATAATCCATCATTAGCTGCAGGCAGATCATCGTGTTCAACGAAGCTCGTCGTCTATATTTCTTATGGTGGGATGTGCGCATCATGAAATGAGCCATATAGATAAGCCTGCGTTTGGGGGGCCAGATAAAATGACATTAAGCCATGGTTGTGGGCATTAATATTCGTCAGTGCTGCGTTATGTAATGACACGTCACACTCACATGTGCATCACGCCGCGTCCATTTCGTTTCTCTTCTGAACTCATATGGCTGACAAGCTCTGACAACTTGAAGGTGTTGTTTGACTAGCATCCATGTGCTCCGCTCGAAAATGGCCATGTTGAGGTTTCAAGGGCGCAGCAGTGGCCAGTATTTGATCTAATTTGCCGATGATTATCCATAATCCTTACTCTAGCGCTCAGCAGTGGCCAATATTTCAATTTGATCTTGGGCAAATACTCATTTGATGATTATCTTTTCTGGGATCACTGCAATCCGCTGGCTTCATTTGACTTGGATTTGATTATCACTAACTTGGCGCGCCTCAGACTTGTGTGCGGATCGCGAAGTAGAAGGATCTCATTAACAGAACTACATGTCTTCTCGTAATAAAACTTGGTTTCTGAGTAAGTGTTCTCAGCGCTGACGAAAACAAGTATAAAATCAACTCGATTGAGTTGAAAGGACCTCAGAGACGAAGGCCTCCTGTTGCAGTGAGTGGCACTTTTGTGCCACACTATGTGCATTTTATTGAACTAACATACAATAGCTCTTCTAAGACTTTGTCACAGAAATTTTGCGCACATTGCACAATCAAACTCTCCGTCGGTGTGGTTTTCTTATCAAGGTCGCATCATAGGCTGAAGCATAGTTATACCAGATACCATGAAGCTCATTCAATTCGTGTACCTTATGACCCTTGTCGTTGCCTATGCCACTGCCGAATCCCGATGCCACGATTAATCCTCCTCAACAAAGCATCACCGTGCATCCCTGATCGACCTTAGAACTGCCCAAAAGGGACGGTGAATTACCATTATGGCCCTACGTGCTGGTTATGCTTTAACTAATAACTTCAATTATTAGTCAAACCTAAGGTTAACCCGGTCATTTTTGCTCTCAATACAAGTAAATTCTATGTCCTGTACTGTTTTTCAAAAAGATCGAGTACTTAGCACAGGCAAGATCCCTCAGTCAAGCACAAACAGAGACGCAGCGTCGACTCTTTTCTGACTCGCGCTCTAACAACTTAGGGGTGTTACTTGACTACAATCCCTGCACTCCACTCAGAAATGGCCGAGGGCTGTGCATTGATCCGAAGCTATGGTCCACATAGTGGAGCGTAGATGACATCGACGTCGCTCATCGTAATTGCACTTGCACAGGTAACTATAGGTTCCAATCACTTACTCCGTATCTATTATTTATTCGAGGTATACCAGGGTATACTCATTTTCTAGGACGTCGGGCGTCTTTGACCTCCCTTTCTGAGATCGATCCACTTGACAAGTCGAGTCGTCGTACCGTGTTCTACAGATTCGTCGATGTCTGTTTGAATGCTAATTGCATGCTGAGCTTGTTCGCACAAACGTCGACAAACAGCTGAGAGTCCCTCTTGAGTCTCGATGTCCTATTTTCCCACTTGCTTTTCTCTACCTTGCTTGGTGTTTCTACTTTTTCCTCGCGACACAGGTCCCAGGATGTATTTATCCTGTACAGCAGACAATGTCACTGTAGTGCAGTGAATAGCAATCAGAACCGGGTACTGGAGTCTGGCGCAGACGCAACGCTACGATAAGATATACGTGTGGCCTTTGTGTATTCTGGCTCGCTTGAGCACGGTGGGTATATGCCATCCGTGCGACCCCTTACAGGCGTCAGACCGTCGTTTCCGTTAGGAATGCCGTCGCTATATAGATCGGCCCTCTTCGAGTCGCTTCCAGACACGCTCTTTCCTACCTTCTTTTCCTGTTGCTCTGTCGTTCCGAGGACCGAATCCCGCCGTACGCACGCACCAGCCACGTCATGTTCCTAACTTCAATACAATACCTTGCTCAAACTCTGATAACCTGTACCAGGTGGGAGAAGATCAGCGTTATACCGGAAGATCCGGAACGAGAACAGCACTGATTATCTCTGGGCGACACAAAATATATACAAATTATCTGAACCACAAGTTACGAAGATGTTAATCTCATCTTGGAAGAGCGCCAGCGCGTGTAACTCGTAGTGGAAGAAGCTTAGGCCAAGGATGTCCTTGTGCCGTTCATTGGAAATGACCGCCATCCAACTTGACCTGTGGGTATGACTCCTGGAGTGCTCCCACGGCGTCACTGACTAGTACTAGACCTTGACCAAGTACTATCTCCTACCGCTCCACTCTGGTACGGCCAGCTGTGCATTGATCAGGACACGTAGTCTACATTGTTAGCGTCGGTAATATATTGTCCATCGTATTCAAGTGCTTGCACAGGCAAGTGTAGGTTCCTAGTTTACCCACATGTACTTGAAAAACGTAGGCGGTCGAGCTATAGATGTATGGTTCACTCAGAAATTTAATTAATTAATTCGAGAGGAGCTTCCAAGTGGAGAGAACAGTACTCATAGCTCCTTCGTAGCAGTCCAAAGCTCAAAAACTAGTTCGAAAATCCTCGAATCAGGGTACGACCACTCAATTGTTCCGGGGAATGTAACAGAAAATAGAATCAGTCATCTACAGTACCTAGTACAGACCCACAAGGTAGAGAGCATCTAGGACATCAATCAACGGCAGCATGCAAATTTGTATGCTTGAAGACAAGACACCAACTAAAATTGTCAAACAAAACATGTTTGATGTACACCATGTTGCTCACAGGCTGCTAGGCTCGAACATCGAGAATTGAAATGTTTGCAATGAGGTGCAATAGTAGTGTGGAATGTTCTGCGTGGGTATGGTATGGTATGCCGGGAGGGTGCAAAGATGTTTGGAAGGTGCGAGAGGGCGGTAGATGGTGCAATAATCTAAGCAGGGTAGACGAAATTTCTGAAGTAGGTGCGGGGAGGCGTAAGTTGGAGGTAAGGGGGGATTGTCATAGAATACTGGAGGTATCGGAAGATGAGACAAGGACTGAAAAGGTGCGAGGGGCAGGGTCAGGGTGTGAGCAGCAAGAAAGTATGAATCCGCAACCAAGCTGGAAATCTATGATCACTGTACAAAGAATGGGCGTACACTGGAGTTGGAGTCCGGACTGTCGGGGTCCCTTGAGTAAGCACGTGGAAGTTTCCCCCGACAGCGGTTGGTACTCCTCACTTGCTCCTCGCCATGACCATTGTCAGACCAAGAAGGGGGAGATAGGATCCCTATTCGATTCCGTTCAACTATTCCGTTTTCCAAGAGGAACGTCGAGATCGTCAATGGAAGAAGCAGGTCTTGGCGGAGTAGATTGGTTGATCCGTGGGCTACTATCACAGATCCTTGGATCAGTTGTCGTTCTTGTGACGAGTATTAGCTTGTCTGGCATGCATACATGAATGCTACCTATCCTGACTTTATCAGGTGAGTGGAAAACAAAGGGGAGGAACGATATGTTTCTAGAGTGTGCTTAGTACCTGGATATCTCATGTGTTGACACGAAGTTCTGATGCCACTACAAGATATATCCAGGTACTACGTCCAATACTCCCCGCGGAGGTGAAACAATCAATTTAACCTTAACAGCGTCCCAACAGGCATTTCAGAGATAAACTCTACGATCTGTTCGAAACGCAGCGTCACCACCTGCAAGGATCTCCCCACATGTAAAAATACCGAAAACTCCGGGCGGGTGATGATTGATGACGGTGTGCCTCCGATTCTTATTCTAGGCACTGCAAAACCTAATATTAACGTCCAACAACCATTCAACCAAAACACGGTACGAACCTAAAGAGCAAAGGTGAAACTTTAAAGACCAACCGAGCTCTGCAATCTATTCAAAACGCAACGCCACAACCTGTAAGGTTGTCTTTGTGTATTCATCATGAAGCACAACCTACAGGTGATGACCCTGCAATCCCGATTTCAGACACTGCTAAAAACATCGATGTTTCTAGGAGAATATCAACAATGATCATCTAACGAAGCCAAGGTACAAACCTTGAGTAAGACTTTGAGGTGCGATACTCAAAACGCAGCGCCGCCACTTGCGAATACCTCTTGAACGATTTCCAACAGCTGTTCATAGGTGCCGGTGATGACGCAGCGACTCCAATTAACGCCCGATATAAATGTTATCCAGAGGACCAGCCCAGGATAGCTTTCATATCGGGGGTACCCGCGTGGGTCTGTCACAAGACTGATGGTCATTTGGCTGTGGTGGTGATATTGCCCTTTTCCTGCGTTGGGGAGGGTGAAATGGATGGCGGGACTGTTCAGGATATATAGTCAGTGCATGTATTATGTTATTCAAGCTAGGTAATGCGAACCTAGAGTGTGCTAGTGAAGGTCAGCCCTGCGATCTACTCGGACCGCACGCGACCACTCGCGAGGATCTTTTGAGCTACCTCAAGAAAGTCTTCCTAGATGTTGACGCTGCGAGTCCGATCAGATTGGGGGTACCACATAGGTGGGTTGAAGGTTTGGAGCGTGGGTGTAAGGGCTGTCGGTAGGTAGCCAACACTAAGAGACGGACAGACAACGGATAACGTGGATGAGCGTGTGGATTGACAGTACGGTAAGAAGGTAAGGTGTGTCGGCGGGCGGTCTGGTCTATATACTGTCAGGCGCAAACATAGAACAACAATCGACGGTGTCCAATCATCAGAAGCTCGTCACATGTGGTAAGCACCAAGCTTACAGTGGGTTTGGGAAGGCAGTGATGCCGCCTGTGAAGATTTCTTAAACGTCTTTAAAGAACTCTTCTTAGGTGATGCCGCTGCGACTCCGATGAACGCCCGATATCAGATGCTCCCCAAATAAGTTACAATATTATGGAGAACTATATCGAAGGTACCGCGTGGGTCTGCAACGAGTCCACTCAGTTCAAGTGGCCTGACAACGCTCAGCCTTTCCTACGTCGGGAGGGGTAAAATACGTGGTCGGTGCATGTATTGTGCCATAGAATAAGGCGCGAACCTAGAGAGCTAGTGAAGAGTAGTCCTACGATCTGCTCGAAACGCAGCGCCGCCACCTGCGAAGATCTCTTGGACGGACTCCAGCAGTTACTCACATGTGGTGGCACTGCGACTCTGATGGACGCCCGATATTTGGTGCTGCCTGTGATGACTGTGGGCCGTACAATATCGGGAGTACCACGTGGGTCTGCGAGGAGTGCAAGTGGACTGATGATGCTCTTTTGGCTGTGGTGGAGATATTAGCATTGGGGAATGGTGTTACCTCTCTACCGGGGTACCTGTGAAAGAATGATGGGACTGTCCGTTCATTACGTGTATTGACATCTGACCAAGGTAAGGCACGTACCTAGGTCCTAAATAATGCTAGTAAATGCGCCTGTTCGAAATGCAACGCCACCTGATTGAGTCCTCTCAAGATCCGAGCAACGATCAAATCAAACAGTGGCGCTGCGATTCCGATTTCAGGCACAGTTACAAGGAAATGAATAGGAATGTCCGATGTTTCTGGGAGAACATTAACGACGAGTATCCAACCTGGAGAGAGGAGCTTTGAAGAGTAAACCTGGAAAGGCAGCGGTGCCGAAGATGTCATCAAGCGAGCTTCGAAGGTGACAACGCTGCGACCTCAATGAACTAAGGTCATCATAGAATATACCTGACATCGGGGGTACAGCATTGGGAGCGGTCTATAGAACCAAGCTTGTTGCTAGACATTCTGCAGGCGATGAGGTTGTGCGCCATGAGATATCGCACCTGGATATTCTTTGTTTGAGGATGAGTGCTCGCGTCGACAGCTAATTATCGTGCAAGTATGAGACATTGAGAACGATGGGTGGTAGCGAACAGAGGCAGGTACTATTTAAGTGTGATGTAAATTTACATAAGTGGGCGGGGTGTGAATTGGCTCAGTTGAGTTGAATGGATTGTTTGGAAGAACGATGTAAGCTATATAGAGAGTTAAAACGACAGTAATGTTTGAATCGTGCTTAGCTACGCGAGCAATCGGTGAAGCGGACCTTGTCAAAATCATATTAACCGTAAACGGACAAGTGCCTTGAACTACGGCGCCGCTCGCAGTGCCTCCATCAGGCATAGAAAAATAATCGATCGAGCAAGCGACAGCACACTGCACTGCTCACAACTGTCATCATCATTTTCAACGACGAGGACGATGGAAGCAGCGACATTACCAGCGACAACGACGACGACTGGTCTGGTTTTAACTGATTCTCCAACTGTTGCGCCGCAACGGTCCATTTTAGGATCCTTTCTTC